>NC_134495.1:16109885-16167842 GCF_040206685.1 Ascaphus truei | reverse complement strand
CAGAGTCCCAAACACCGACTATAAAGCTACAACAGGTAATTTTAAAGATGCATTTGACTTTTCTTCACCTCTAAAGAGTTTTTACTTAAAATGCAAAAACAGACAAGGTTACTGGAATACCAAAACAATTGGTGCTTTTTGGCCCAGTTACGCGAGTCTGTGCTGCTGCTATTTTAATTATACTGGACTCCTGATTTAATATCAAACTGAATCCTTTTTTGTTTTCTAGAAATACTTCTTCACTTTTCTATGGTATCTTTAGTATCATAATACATTCACTTTGAGTATTTTCTGCTCAAATTAGTATATTTTTTGTCTACACGGAAAGTCTGCTGCTATTTTTCACTGACTCGTTATCCATTTGTGATATTAAATACTTACATTGCGACATTGTGTAAGAAAATAAACCAGAATGTTGAAAACTTTTACATGATGTAACTTTCCCCAAACTTTCCTCGTCTTCTCAAGTCTGTTAAATTGAAGAGCCGATCAACCTGGCGGACTCTTGCATATAAAGCCCATCAATGTTTCATAATTCAATATACGACTATTAATATTCAAACCTTGTAGAATAATATCAAAAGTAATCATATTCTGATTTCAAAACGTTTGCAAAGAAATGTAAGTTTCTTAAACAGATACAATTTAACCTGTTTAAACCTGACATATAGTCATATGTAGAAGCACATGCACACCGCTGGTAGGTGCTGGAGGGGGGTACTTATCTGCCGGTGCGCTGTATCCAGGGAGGTCCAGACATCCCAGAAGTACTCGAGCAAAGGAATGGAAGCAGGCACACGGTCTTTCTAAAGGTGCAGTTTATTGTGCCACCAAAGGTCCAACGTTTCGGCAAATAGATTGCCTTTATCAAGGAGAGGCCCTCTCCTTGATAAAGGCAATTTATTTGCCGAAACGTTGGACCTTTGGTGGCACAATAAACTGCACCTTTAGAAAGACCGTGTGCCTGCTTCCATTCCTTTGCTAAACCTGCCATATAAACTGATGCATAGAAATTAGGGAATATACTGTAACCGCAAGATGTACAAACATTGATACATCCCAATATAACATACAAGATAAAGTAACCGGCGCTGCTCGAGAATTCAAAGAAACAAAAAATACTGAGATTTATAAATGGATAATTAAATGTTTTCGTTTCTTCATGCAAAATCCCCTGCGAAAACCACAACTCCCCTCCATAATGAGACACACAAAAAGAATACCGCATCATAACAACCAATATAAATGAATACTGTCAAAACCAAAACAAAGTATCCTTGTTAATAACAAAAAGACATCTGCTGGCTGTGCTAGAGGGATTAATGGAATATGTCAACACAAAAAGAAAAAAAAAGAACCTTCATTGAAAGCACTCAGACATGTAATGCAAAATAAGAAAATGTATTAGAACAATTTAAATAAAAAACACTCAAACAAAAATAAAGAGCACATGAAAAATCAAAAACATGAAAACTGACGGAAACCTTGACTGCTGGGCTCAAAAAATGTATAGGACAAATATGAGGGGCACTAATAAATAAAACACAGAAACAAGGGGGGAAATACCAAAAAAAAAAAAAACATATCTAGAAAATCTATAGGGAGGAGTGGCTCAGTGAGTAAAGACACTGACTGGCACTGAGTTTGAAGCAGGGGAGCCTGGTTCAATTCCTGGTGTCGGCTCCTTGTGACCTTGGGCAAGTCACTTTATCTCCCTGTGCCTCAGGCACCAAAAACATAGATTGTAAGCTCCACAGGTCGTGCCTGCAAAATGTCTCTGTAAAGCGCTACGTAAAACTAGCAGCGCTATACAAGAACATGCTAGTTTTACATAGCGCTTTACAGAGACATTTTGCAGGCACAGGTCCCTGCCCCGTCATAATGACCCAGTAACAAAATACCACTCCATAATAGTTTCATTGCCCCTGAGGTCCGGAGGTGTTCGATGGAGAGCCTCTAATGCTGTGAGTTTGTGGGACACTCATCCCAAGCACTGATCTCACACTCTTGAAGAACTTTGGCTGCTCCTGTATTTTTATAATGTTGTAAATTGGATTGTCAGAGTGACCAAGATTAAGTGGTAGCTTGAGAGTTGTGTGATGGGATCATGTCATTTGTGATATCATCAGTTGTCATCGCTGATGTCATTTGTGATGTCATATGTGAATTGTATCCAAACATAGACAAAAAACCTGCTCCTTGTTCTCATCATGCAAAATTTGGTTACGATATCTTAAGAGGTATCCAAATGCCTAACAAACAGACAAACAACTTTCAGAAATATATAGTCGACTAGCTTATATACCCGGCGTTGCCCGGGATAACATTTTCCCGCCTCGCTCTACGCTCACCCCCCTCCTTTCACATCTCCATTCCCCCCCCCCCCTTCACAGTTCCGATTTCCCCCTTCACATCTCCAATTCTTCCCCCTCCCCCCGCCTTCATAGCTCTGTGGCGGCGGGTCACTGGGGGGGTGGCCGGGAGGGTTGGGATTCCCCCCCCCCCTTCACAGCTAGGCGGCGTCTCCCTGGGTGGGCGGGTTGTAATCTCCCCCCCCCCCCCCCCTTCAGAGGTTAGCGGCGGTTGCTCACCTCTGGTTAGTGATTTCCCCCCCCCCCCCCCCCCCGCCCCCTTCCTTCAGAGCTCGGCAGCAGTGTGTCACTGGGGGGGCGGGAGGGTTGATTCTCTCCCCCCCCCCCCCCCAGTCGCAGGCGGGAGGGTTGTGCGGCTCACTGCAGGTGGGTTAGTGACAGGGGTGCGGCGGCACCCTGCGGGTATCTCTGCGGCGGCTGACTTTGGGTGCGGTGTGTATTGTATGTCTTTATTTATATAGCCCAGATAATAGAGAGGAGTGCTGCACACCTTAAAAAGAGAAAAATGATACAATTACCGGTGCTCCAATGTTAGAACGAAAGCCTGCAGTCAGTCCTGAGTACATAGAGGAAGGAACAGAGGGCACAGCGGATTCTGCAAATTCAAACTCATTTATTGAGCCAACACAACGTTTCGACCTTGGAGGTCTTTTTCAAGTGACAATGGCACTTGAAAAAGACCTCCACGGTCGAAATGTTGTGTTGGCTCAATAAAAGAGTTTGAATTTGCAGAATCCGCTGTGCCCTCTGTTCCTTCCTCTATTTATTTATATAGCGCCATTAATGTACATAGCGCTTCAGGGGGTGTGACAGGGGGGGTGGCGGCAGCGGACTTACTATGGGGCGGGGTGTCCGCTGCAGTGGCGGGCGGGAGCAGGGTCGTTAACAGAAAGCATGGGGCCCAGGACAAATGAAAGGAGCAGGGTACCCCCCTCCCAACCCATAGCGCACCTACCAGGGAAAAATATTTGGGTGCGCGGGTGCGTGACTGGGTGCGCGGGTGCGTGACTGGGTGCGCAGGTGGGTGACTGAGTGGGTGCGCGGGTGGGTGACTGAGTGGGTGCACGGGTGAGTGGGTGCACGGGTGAGTGGGTGCACGGGTGGGGGACTGAGTGGGTGAGTGGGCATGCTGGGGAGTGGGCGTGCGGGGGAGTGGGCGCGTGGGTGGGTGACTGGGTGCGCAACTGAGTGGGTGGGTGCGTGACTGAGTGGGCGCACGGGTGAGTGGGCGCACGGGTGAGCGGGCGCACGGGTGAGCGGGCGCGCGGGTGAGCGGGCGCACGGGTGAGCGGGCGCACGGGTGAGTGGGCGCACGGGTGTGTGACAGGGTGCGCGGGTGGGTGACTGAGTGGGTGCGCGGGTGAGTGGGTGTGCGGGTGAGTGGGTGTGCGGGTGAGTGGGTGCGCGGGTGAGTGGGTGCGCGGGTGGGTGACTGAGTGGGTGGGTGCACGGGTGAGCGGGTGGGTGCGCGGGTGAGCGGCTCCCCTTTCACATCACCCCCCCTCCCATTGCACATCACCCCCCCTCCCATTGCACATCACCCCCCCTCCCATTGCACATCACCCCCCCTCCCCTTGCACATCACACCCCCTCCCCTTGCACATCACCCCCCCCTCCCCTTGCACATCATCACCCCCCCTCCCCTTGCACATCATCACCCCCCCCTCCCCTTGCACATCATCACCCCCCCCTCCCCTTGCACATCATCACCCCACCCTCCCCTTGCACATCATCACCCCCCCTCCCCTTGCACATCATCACCCCACCCTCCCCTTGCACATCATCACCCCACCCTCCCCTTGCACATCATCACCCCCCCTCCCCTTGCACATCATCACCCCCCCTCCCCTTGCACATCATCACCCCCCCTCCCCTTGCACATCATCACCCCCCTCCCCTTGCACATCATCACCCCCCCTCCCCTTGCACATCATCACCCCCCCTCCCCTTGCACATCATCACCCCCCCTCCCCTTGCACATCATCACCCCCCCTCCCCTTGCACATCATCACCCCCCCTCCCCTTGCACATCACCCCCCCTTCCCCTTGCACATCACCCCCCCTCCCCTTGCACATCACCCCCCCCTCCCCTTGCACATCATCACCCCCCCCTCCCCTTGCACATCATCACCCCCCTCCCCTTGCACATCATCACCCCCCTCCCCTTGCACATCATCACCCCCCTCCCCTTGCACATCATCACCCCCCTCCCCTTGCACATCATCACCCCCCTCCCCTTGCACATCACTGCGCGCGCTCGCTCTGAACTTGAGAGCGGGCTCGGCTACCCCGGGGAGGAAGGAGAGAGCGGGCTCGGCTACCCCGGGGAGGAAGGAGAGAGCGGGCTCGGCTCCCCCGGGGAGGAAGGGGAGAGCGGGCTCGGCTCCCCCGGGGAGGAAGGGGAGAGCGGGCTCGGCTCCCCCGGGGAGGAAGGGGAGAGCGGGCTCGGCTCCCCCGGGGAGGAAGGGGAGAGCGGGCTCGGCAACCCCGGGGAGGAAGGGGAGAGCGGGCTCGGCTCCCCTGGGGAGGAAGGGGAGAGCGGGCTCGGCTCCCCTGGGGAGGAAGGGGAGAGCGGGCTCGGCTCCCCCGGGGAAGAAGGGGAGAGCGGGCTCGGCTCCCCCGGGGAGGAAGGTGAGAGCGGGCTCGGCTCGCAGGGGGAGGGAGAGCGGGCTCGGGAGGAGGAGGAAAGCAGCCACGGTCCGCACAGTGGGGCCGCGTGTTGTGCAGGCCTGTGCGGAGTATGCGGCGTGCGGGAGAGGTGAGCGGCAGGGAGAGAGGCGAGGGCCGGAAGTGTGCGGGAGAGAGGCGAGGGCCGGAAGTGTGCGGTGTGCGGGAGAGAGGCGAGGGCCGGAAGTGTGCGGTGTGCGGGAGAGAGGTGACGGCCTGGAGTATGCGGCGTGCGGCCGTGAGAGGTGAGCTGCAGGGAGAGAGGTGACGGTGAGAGGGGTTGATGGTGCGCTTCGTGGGGGGGTGGTAATGCGGGTGTGAGGGACTGATCCGGCGGGGGTGCGGATGGAGGTTGCGGCCCAGGTGTGGCCGGTAGGTTTCATGGCGGGCCGGGTGTGAGGTGCGGCTGGGGGGGTTGCAGGGGCACTCGGTGAGGAGAATCTGCGGCTGCACTGCGCTCAGAGGGGCACGCGGTGTAGGCGTGGAGGGCGGGACACACGGGGGGAGGGGGGCGAGGTACACCGGCCAATGAGAGCCGCGGGGGGGTGGGAGGGACACGGGGTTAGCGATTAGCAGCAGAGATTAGCAGCAGATTTAATTTAACTCCCCAAAGGAGGACTTAACATCACCTAACAGCATTTGCAGGTTATCAAGGTTCCACGGTCAGATCTTATTTCATGCGCCTTTTTATTTTAATTAGCAGCCTCTAAACCAAAAACATCATTAACGTTTCTGTCCCATTGTGCAACACTTCTTGGGGACTACAACATCCATTATTTCTACTTCATATCTCCGCTAGAGTAGTAATCCATTGTTTTGTGGTGCGGAGGAAATTATAATAACCTGTCTAGGGATTAAACAGTTCCTCAGCTTCCAGGGCCGAATCAGCTTCCTTAGCTTGTCTTTAAGCAATTATTTTATTTCTCTGTTACAGTGTTACGAATATATCTGACCTCATATAGATTTCCTGGTTGGGGCAAAGATCAAAATGTTTATGATG
Organism: Ascaphus truei; assembly: GCF_040206685.1. Taxonomy (NCBI): domain Eukaryota; kingdom Metazoa; phylum Chordata; class Amphibia; order Anura; family Ascaphidae; genus Ascaphus; species Ascaphus truei. The sequence continues at coordinate 16,161,803 of NC_134495.1, read as the reverse complement.
TTGCGTGTTAATTTCGAAACTTTCGCAAGTCAATGATGTGTTTTTTGCTGGTGGTGCTCTGCTAATAGATTTAGTTAAGAACTTTGTGTTCTGGAAATGAACATGCAGTCATGTAAACCAATATGAAGCTACACATTTTTAACCATTACAAAGTTGTTTTTCTAGATTCTAATACATTATTATAGTCCCACGATATAGGCAGATTCTGAGCCCCACCTTTAAAACAATAGATGAATGGATGGGCCCAATGCAATACACCCTATTTAATTTGTTGTAAAGCGGTCCTCCCTTTGCTGGACTCTGGAGAATACTTGAGCTTTCTTAGGAGAGAGGAGGGAGGAGGAGAGTGGAAGGGGGCAGAGCCAGGGGCAGCAGTGAGTGCAGGCGGCCAGGTGGAACCCCTGGTTCTGCTCCACGGAGCCCCAGGGTTCCGCGGATTCCCGGTTGGGAATCACTGTGCTGGAGAATACTTGAGCTTTCTTTTTCTTCCCCCTGTACGAGAAGCCCTGTAATGAGGTATGGGTGCATGAAGATATTAATAACACAACGTGCCTTAAAGTTGGGAAACACCATTTGATCATATAGTGTAATCTATAGTTGATGCGTTTATTAGTGCTCAATGACGTGAAGGTAAATCTGAAGGAGAGACGTACAGACCTCGTGTATAACCACATGAATGAAGAATCCGAACGTTGGTCCATTTAAAAAGGTATCACAACGTTCAAGAACTCTATCCATAAATACCATGCACATACCATACCTTAAAGGCAGTGCCAGATATAACTGGGGAAGGATTATAACTGATGGGCTTTAAGTTTGAAACCAAGGGCTTACATTGAAATGGTTTTCTATCTTCATGTCACATTTCAAAGATTCATAAAGGCTTAATATTACAGTTCTGCTGAATGAGCAAGTCGAGATACATAGATCTTTGGGGACTATGGCAATGGAATGTTGACTGTTTGTATAAGAGATAACCACGCATCTCATTCTACTCCCAAAGGGAAAGCATTGAGCCCTAAGTGAAGTGCAGCATGACCGCAAGGCCCAGGCTCCCCACCCCCCTCTTGGTCACCAGCGACACTGGAGGAGGGGTCCGGCTGGGGGGTAGGGGATCAGGGCAGGCAGTGAAAGGCAGGAGATCTTGCCGCAACCCTTCCCCTTATTGTCAAGGAGTGCTCTCCGGTAGGTCTCCTTTGCACAGGGAGCAGCTGGTGAGTAAGCCGTAGAAGGGAGGTGTGAGTGCTAGGCCAGTGCAGCCCTGTTCACTGCCGGAGGGGAACCATGTGATGGCGCGAGTTGCGCGTTAGGCCCCTAGAGGGGGCTGTCCTCAGCATGCCTGCCATGAACATGGTGAGAAGACTTCTGCACCCGAGTGTTAGAGAATGGGTGCAGGGGTAAGAGCGCATTGGGCCTCAGCAGGTAAAAAGGGAAGAAGCCCAGTTAACCCCTTCAGAGCCCGCAGTTTGTAATAGGTTTTGAACAGTCTCAGTGGGACTGCAGCTTGAAATAAATCTGTACGTTAAATCCACCTCATTTTCAGTGGACCGCACAGTTAAAACTTTATCAGATTCATGTAGCTCGCAGGACCAAGATCAGCGGGGGTAGGGCAGACAGGAATGCGCCATTCGCTGCCAGGTTTAAGCTATCATATGGGATTTCAGCAATAGGGCAGTTTAATTCCCTGCCCCATGCAGGCCGGCACCACCATGGCAGGTGGAGGTCAATTCTTGCCTGATTGGGTTGGGAGTAGGCATTATGGGGGAGGCAGTGTTCTCTCCTCCCGCCCCTACGGTTGTCCAGGCTGAAGCCAGGAAGGTTCCTGATGTTGGACGTGAGCAGGCAGGTCCCATTGTGATTTGGGTACCTGGGGTTCATCTTGTAGTGGACGATCTGTGTGCCTGGGCCTGTGAGGGGCTTGGCTTAAGGTTGAGGACGCTTGATACGCATTACCAGTCTGTTGGCGTTAATGTAGATCCGGTTGCGCGGTTGATTCTCACTACTCTACTCCGTTAATGTTCCTTCTGATCGGGTTAGGAAGGTGTCTGCGGGTCTAGCGGTCCGGGGCTAGTTTAAGGGTGATAAAAAGCCCCGGTGATTGTGGCTGGTTGGGGGGTAAGTGCAGGGTAACCTTGCCAGACGGGGCTCAGTGGTATGGTAATGCCTGGTTTTGGCATAGTGGGCGAGTGGGCAGGGCTCAGTGTGCTTGAGTACCTGGGGCCCATATCGTGGCTGCGTCAGGTCAGCTGAGCGGTGTGGACTTTGGCTGGTGACCATGATTTAAGCGTCATTTGCCTTACCTGTGGGTGGCGCACTCTGGCAGGGTTAGCACCTCCCCTTTTGCTGTATATGAATAAAACCCGCAGCCATTGTACCTCCAGGCCTTTGTGTGTGTGCTTTATTTGCGGGATGTTGTAGTGTTGGGGGAGCATCGCAGACTCTGAGGTCAAGTGTGGAGGTGGAGCGCTACAGAAGATCATATGACAACATTTGCTGTATATCTTGTTTTATACAACCAATTTACTTTATATATTAAGGACACAAACTAAACCTGATAGCAACTGCACCATGATAATACACAATTCTCAGTTTGATAGCAAAAGAGTTCATCCATATTTCTGCATTTAAAATAACTTTGATATACAATTAGAATTGATCTTCTGGCGCCAGATGTTCACCAAGTAAGCCCTTCAGCAATCAAAGCATCAGGGTCAAATCATTGTACATAAAGACAATGCATTGCAAATTTTAAATGGGTCAGTTATGTCCTCCATTGACCCAGTGTATTTTCATTGCCTTGTCCTTCATTGATAATTTATCTCCTTCAGCAGGAATTAACTTAAAGTTGTATGAATAATAAAAAAAAAAAATTTAAGTTATATTTATTTGTATCTGAAGTTCCTACTCTGGCAGAGATGGATTTATAGTTTCATATGAATTAACTGAATCTATTACATCTCCCACTCCGTAATCCTCGGCAATGATGGAAATCATCCCTACTCTAATGTCCATTAACCAACTGCTCAGGAGATGCTACCAGCTATCTAATCACGGGCATGAAAAGCATGTGGAATTTCCATTTCTACTCCAAATAAGAGCTTGATATCCCCCAGTCATGCTGGGACAATGTAATCGTCTCTTTCTTTTACCAACTCACACTCTCTGGTACCAATGTTTATTTCTTTGTTCCATTTAGCAAAGAGGAATACTGGGTGCCGTTTTGTAGATGTGGCATTCATTTTGTACCATACAGTATCAGAGTTACAAAATGAAGGGTACATTCTTCTTGCAATAGGATTGTGTTGATATAAACCTAGTGCTGCTTCTTCACCTATTGCTCGTATCTAGCTGGCTTAAAATTGGGTTTTGAAATATTGTACAAACCCAACTTCTACACACTGCTGCTCTCAAACTGTCTAAGCCAATGAACCAGACTAATGCCTTCTCCCATTCCAACAAACCTTGCGACTTGACATAGCTCTACTAGCAGCAATCTTGGAGTAATGGGAAGCTAATAGATTGAAAGGGTCTGCCACAAGACTGCATTTACCTGCAATCAACTGGAAAGCGACAGCTGCCTCTTGCCTTTGCATGAAGCCGATGTATGTTGCACGGTGTTCTGTCTTGATAAAGGGATAGGACAGAAGCATTGGCCAATGAGATAAATAAAACAAGTTGTTGGTTCATGACTGCGTGCAGATTGTCTCCCATACGTGACAGATCTGGCCTGCACCAGATCTTCTAGCACCTGTGGCAGTACTAGTTGAACTTGCTTGCATGCTTCAACCTGTCTCCTGTAACACTATGCCCCATAAGGAAATGAGGGTCACTCATTTACATTGAACTGTAGAATGAAAATTTGGTCCTGTTTTAGATAGGCCTAGCATTTAGAAAATTGTGTGACTTTTGTCACAAGGAACCTTGTGTAGCGCAGTAAATACACAGTCGTATTGATATATATTTTTTAGCGTCTGTGATGTAATTATATTTAAGGTCCCCTTTCCCTTCGTTAACCGAAGAACACCTTGCTCTTGACATTAATAATAGCATGTTCTTGTATAGCGCTGCTAGTTTTACATAGCACTTTACAGAGACATTTTGCAGGCACAGGTCCCTGCCCCGCGGAGCTTACTATCTATGTGTTGGTGCCTGAGGCACAGGGAGATATAGTGATTTGCCCAAGGTCACAAGGAGCCAACCCCGGTCTTTAATCACTGATCCACTCCTTCTATTGTTCTTGATATTACAAACCACATACTGAGCTTAAGAGGCATCAAACCAGGGAAGGGAGCGAGAAAGGCATTGAAGAAATGAACTCTAGGTTCCTGAATTACAGGTGAAATCACGGAAATTCAGTTCACGTTTTTTCTCTCCGAACTTTTCGACTCAAAACTTTTAGCGAAATTGTCAAATGTTGCCACAGAATCTATTTATTTATTTTTAAATACAAGGATTTTTTTGTAGTAGCTTATTTTTACGTGCAATTTTTCATTTTATTGTAACTTTTTAAAAAATAAATCAAGAAGTCTTAATAGACAGGTAATTCACAGCTGCCTCTCCGGACTTGCTATTTAATGGTGGGCAGGGTTAGCTTGGACACAGGGAGGAGGGGGGGTCATAAACAATTAAGGTCTACACACAACCCGTGTAAGCCCAGACTCACCTCGCCATATATATTTATGTCAGAAAGGAGTGCGGTATGTGACAATGACCTGGCTATTAAGACTTCTTCCTTTATTAGAGAGGTAAAGAGAACGTTTACAGAGATTGTGTTAGGAGTTGCAGAAAGAGGGCAGAAAGTTTAGGTTAGGTCCCTGCTGCAGCGTGAGCTATGATGTGCGCTGCAGAGACAAGAACTGCCCCTCAATGGGGCCGGGCCAGCTACCTACCGTGGCTGCTGCGCGGCCAGATTTTTCTGAAGACAGAAAAACTTCAGAACTGGCGACGGAGCGCTGGCCACGCCCCCCCCCCCCCCCGGCGGTTCAGCCAATGAGGGCGAACCTGCCAGGTGATGTCATGGTCGCGCCCCCACCACGCCCAACCCCGTCTTTCCCCATGCAGCTCAACGCAGACCGGGGATCTCAGCTGCGCACGCCACCAGCCTGGCAGGCGCGCGTGCAGCGCCGACTCCGGGGCCTCAGCCTTACAACGCTTTGGCCAAAGAAGTGCTCTTCACTTATGAGAGAAGAACTATTTAACTATATGATTTGTCCTGTTGGATGTAGCATTGGGGCTCTCTGTCTTGTTTATACATTGTCACATACCCAGCAGCACTCCTTTCTGACATAAATACAGTATATATGGTGAGGTGTGTGTGTTTGAGCTTACAGGGGTGGTGTGTGCAGCATGAGGATATGCCAGCAGAGCGTAGCGACTACCGGACCCCCTGTGGAGGAGAGTATCTCCAGAAGCAGGGGGTACCGGAGATGAAATTAATGCGGTTCTGCTCTGGAGACCCCTTGCTTCAATCGCATGTTTTTAAAAAAAAATTGCAAAAAAAAATAAAAGTCGCTTACTTGCATTTCCTCTTCAATATCCAGAAAACTCAAAAATGTCCCTATACGTTAACAAAACAAACAGGAGCTAAGATGTCTCTATGAATTTGTTGGTGTTTTTTTTACTTTAGCTCCTGGTCAATACAGACGACTTATACGTTCAATACTAATCTCCCTTAGACCAGCTAATCGTGTGGACGTTGTGTAATTGCTGGAGGCAGTAAACATAGACTAGGAGAAGTGCAAACGACAGAGCTCTGCGTAATGAATAAAGAAAACCAACTTCCTAATACAAAGCAACAAAAAAAAAAAGGATGGAGGAAGTGATGAACCACAGCACGTCGATAACTTGGGCAAGACTGAAAAGAGGCATTCTATCACGACGGAATGATGGAGAGCACCAGTGTATAACTAATGTTAATGGGTATTAACAACAACAAAAAGACATCATGGGTACATTTAAGCAAGAAATAGAAACTGAAAGTTGGTGATTTTTGATTGTGCAGCATTACAGTAAATGCATGATAATAGAATAAGATGCTTTTTTTTTTTTTTTTACAATACACCGTTCAACTATTATTTAATGCACAAAAGCATTTAAAGCTTAATTTGTTATTAATTGTTGGTCGCAAACAGATGATATCTTTCCAGAGCAAGGTCATTTGGTGGAGGTTACGTTTTTAGAACTTTGCTATAAAGTCAGGCCTGCACAACATAAGGCCCGCGGGCGACTCCCTGTGTGGCCCGCGATGCCCCCCCCCCCCCTCTCCAGTCCGCTCTGCAGGCACAGGAGGGAGGGAGCGCCAGCATTTTGACACGCTCCCCACCCCTTCCTGAGCCCACTCTGCCGAGCGCTAGCATTGTGATGGGCAGTGGCAGTGTGGCGCAGTGGCAGTGGCAGTGTCTGTGTAGGTCAGTGTCTGTGTCTGTGCAGGTCAGTGTCTGTGTAGGTCAGTGTCTGTGTCTGTGCAGGTCAGTGTCTGTGGAGGTCAGTGCCTGTGCCTGTGCAGGTCAGTGCCTGTGTAGGTCAGTGTCTGTGTCTGTGCAGGTCAGTGTCTGTGGAGGTCAGTGCCTGTGCCTGTGCAGGTCAGTGCCTGTGCAGGTCAGTTTCTGTGCCTGTGCAGGTCAGTGCCTGTGCAGGTCAGTGTCTGTGTAGGTCAGTGTCTGTGTCTGTGCAGGTCAGTGTCTGTGGAGGTCAGTGCCTGTGCCTGTGCAGGTCAGTGCCTGTGCAGGTCAGTTTCTGTGCCTGTGCAGGTCAGTGTCTGTGCCTGTGCAGGTCAGTGTCTGTGCCTGTGCAGGTCAGTGTCTGTGCAGGTCAGTGTCAGTGGGTTGGGGTTGGGTGGGGGGGGTGTGTGATATGATGATGATCTGTGGGAGGGGGGAGGGAAGATATGATGAGGATAATGATGAGGGGTGCTGGGGAAGAGATGGTGATGATGATGATGATGATGATGATGATGATTTTACCCGTGCGGCCCAAATCAGTTTTCTTTGGAGCAGTTCGGCCCGTCTCACTTTACAAGTTGTGCAGGCCTGCTATAAGTTGTGAGAACATCACAAAGCAGCATTTAGCTTCTGATACTGTGTGTGTGTGTGTGTGTGTGTGTGTGTGTGTGTGTGTGTGTGTGTGTGTGTGTGTGTGTGTGTGTGTGTGTGTGTGTGTGTGTGTGTGTGTGTGTGTGTGTGTGTGTGTGGTGTTTAGATATCGTCTTACCAAGTAGTGTGAACATACGATCTCTTGGAAGGCTCTAAATATGTCTTACTAGCTTTGTGTGCAGAACATAAACAAATTAATGAGTAAAAATCTGTTAATAATCCTATAACAGCCTTACAAAATATGGCAGGCTTGGTAAAAAAAATTTATGAAGTCTAATTGAATAATTGCATCTGTGCAACATTTTAAAAGTCATCTCCAATTTTCACATTTCACACCCGAGTGTAATATTTCCATGGTTTTCTATTTATAAGAAGTCTGCTAGGTCTAAAAAAAAAAAAAAAGAAGAATTAAGACCATGATGTAATTTTATTTCATCAGCAAAATGCACCCTTGAATTGCTTTAATTCTTAAACTTTCTCATTCAATTTCTAAAATTATTGAAGCAAAAAAGTAATAATTATGCATGTGCATAGCAAATGACAAACCCCTTGATACAATGATAATAAATGTGTATGCATTAGAAAGAGATCACATTATATGATGTCCATTTTTTCCCCACACGGTTTATAATTATTTTGCAAATCCACGCAGCTGAGATAGCTTGATGAGATTTGCATGGCAGGGAGCCAAGTCTTAATTCTAACAATCAAGCTTATAACATACTCTTCAAAGATTAGATCGCTGAATCCCAGGAGTGTTGTGCTAGATAACGATGCCCAGTTCACGTGCAGGCAAAGACATAGGAGAAGTCCTGCAGTGATACCGCTTGTTTATATTTCTCTTGTGTGACATATCGATTGATGGAGATAGGCAGAAAGTGAGTGGCAGAGCAATCACTCACAAACCATTTGGCTTTTAAGCTGTAAACGCTATTAAAGAACAGCACAGTGCATGAACAATGGCTTCAATACATCCTTGTTTACTTCTGCGCTAAAGAGATAAGCATCAGTCCTGCCTGTCTTCTGAAAGATTTTCACTTTGTAGGTCAAGGGTGTGTAACCCCTCAAAGAAGCCCTCACTCTGTCAAAATGGAGATAAAGGCATTTCACTCAGGTTTACTGTTACAGGCAACTCTCAAGTGTGGAGAGAACCCTCTCCCCCTCCCCCTAATTCCTCTGACACTGGGAAATCGTATGTCTAAATCTCTTCCAGTATATTTCCTTCTGTGTGGGCTGGCAGTGGATTAAGGATTCTGAGGTTGAAGTGGTGTGTGGTTTAAGTTGGAAAGCAGGATAAGATGCAGCGTTGACATCAATTGTATGATGCATAATGACCCACAATAATATAGGGGAGATGCATCAAAGCTACTTTGCAAAAAAAAAAAAAACAGTGGCAAAGGGAGTCATTTTAATACTGTACATATTTGCATAAATGCATGCAGGTACAGGCAGTCCTCGGTTATCCGACAATGCGTTACTCAAAATGGCGTTGGATAGCGAAACGTCTTAAAGCAAAAGACGTTTTCCCATAGGAACACTGTTTAAATGAAAGGTTCCGTTCCTGAAGGCATTTTTAACACTAAAATACACCAAATATTTTACGCAGGCAATAAGATATGCAGCACACACATAAATGATATAGTGTATATATTATATTATATATATAATATAACATAATAATATATTATATAGTATAATATATATATATTATATACACATAAACAACTTTGCAAAGAGTCGTAAGAGCGTTGAATAAGCTGTTTTGGCGTTGTAAAAATGAACATAGGTATACATTGCTTAGCGTTGGATAAGCCATTCGTTGTAAAACGAAGCGTTGTAAAACGAGGACTGCCTGTACTTTGCTCCAAGTTGGCAATACAGTATGTGCATGGGTTGGAGATTTGGGAAGCTGGAGTTGTCCCGCTCATGTATTATAATGGGACATATCAATAATATGGGGTGGACAAAAAATATAACATACTTAGGAGCCAGACAGAATTGTAAGGAGCCATCATTTTGTTAGGCGCTGGGGGAAGTGGAGTTCCGGTTACCCCGCTCCCCACCCGTCGGCGGCTCTGTGTGTGTGTCGGGGTGTATCTGTCACTCAATGACCCACACACAGACTCCCTCACACAGACACACACACTCCTTTCCTATCCCTCTGCTACAGTGTGTATTAAGCAGGGGGCGGGCAGAGTACAGGAGGGATCTGACTAGCTCCTCCCCCAGCCTCTTCCTTCTACTCTCTGATTACCCCCCCTCTGTTCCCTCACTGAGCAGCACAGTTGTGACTTGGCCTGTCAATCACCACTGGTGCCGGTTCCAGCTTGCCAGATCCAGCTTTGATGTCGCAGCATTGATTGACAGGTCAGTCATCACTGCGTACAGCCCAGGCCCCAGGGTGAGAATTTTAGGGGCCCGGGATATTTTCATCCCGGCATATCATAGTTACATAGTAGATGAGATTAAGAAAATACATACTGTATGTCCATCGAGTTCAACCTGTGTTACATTTAGACAACAGATACTTATCCTATTTTTGTATTTACAGTATGTTGACCAAGAGGAAGGCAAACAAAAATGCCCAGTGAAATATCATCCAATGATATCTCATAAAGTGAAAAAATTAATTAGTTCCTGACTCCAGAAATAGTAATCAGATTTCTCCCTGGAAAAAGATATCACATTCTGCCCCTACAGTATGCTGCTCCATTTTGTCCCTACCATTTGCATACAAAAAATATCACACAGGTCTGCTTCACAATCTACAGCAGCTGTAAAATGCTAACAGGGTCTCTACAGTAAATTTAATGCCACAGAGAACAAAGCACTGACCCAAAACCCACTGTTCTTTGCATTTGTGCATCTCCTCCTAGGGTTGGGCGATGTACCACGATAACAGAATCTCCTGGTGTGCTAACATGGGAGATTACCTGTTATCTCAATATTTCGGGATTCCGGTGCAGTGAGCCGCTTTGAAGCTGCCACTGTGCTGTCTCTCTGCAGCTCTCTCCCCGAGTCCCCCTCCCACCCTGCTTCTGAATGCTGACACAGACGGACCCTAAACCCCATTTTTTTTCATCCCCCGGGACCCTAAACCCTGTCCTCTCTCCCCTCCTGGGACCCTTAATCCCTTCCTCTCTTTTCCCCCCATGACCCTTAACCCATTCCTCTCTCTCCCCCTTAGGAGCCTTAACCCATTCCTCTCTCCCCCCCATAAACCCTTAATCCCTTCCTCTCCCTCCCCCTGGAACACTTGACCCCTTCCTCTTCCCACCTGGGACCCTTAAGCCTCTCCCCTTCCCCCCCCCCCCCCCACCGGAAACCCTTATGCCCTTCCTATTCCTCTCCCAAAACCCTTAAGCCCACCCCACCACCCCACCCCTGGACTAGTAAACACTTCCTCTCTCTCTCTTCCCCCCCCCCCCCCCCCCCCACCCACCTCGGGTCTAGTACCCTTTATGAAAATTTTAAAAATGTATCAAAACAGATGTCTCAAAAATTCTTGATTGTCAAAAAATCTGTTAAGTGACATGTTATTAAATGGAGGTAATATCTAAGGGTAAGAGTGATGGGATGAGGATGAAGGGGAGATCGGAGCAATGTACTGTAGGTGAGTGATGGGATGAAAGGGGATGTTAGGGAGATGGGAGCAGTGTAGGTGAGTGATGGGATGAGGGGGGATGTTAGGGAGATGGGAGCAGTGTAGGTGAGTGATGGGATGAGGGGGGATGTTAGGGAGATGATAGCAGTGTAGGTGAGTGATGGGATGAGGGGGGATGTTAGGGGAAGGGAGCAGTGTAGATGAGTGATGGGATGAGGGGGATGTTAGGGTGATGGAAGCAGAGTAGGTGAGAGAGATGGGATGAGGGGGATGTTAGGGGAAGGGAGCAGTGTAGGTGAGTGATGGGATGAGGGGAATGTTAGGGGGATGGGAGCAGTGTAGGTGAGTGATGGGATGAGGGGGATGTTAGGGAGATGGGAGCAGTGTAGGTGAGAGTGATGGGATGAGGGGGCTGTTAGGGTGATGGGAGCAGTGTAGGTGAGTGATGGGATGAGGGGGATGTTAGGGTGATGGGATGAGGGGGGTGTTAGGGGGATGGGAGCAGTGTAGGTGAGTGATGCATGAGGGGGATGTTAGGGAGATGAGAGCAGTGTAGGTGAGTGATGGGATGAGGGGGATATTAGGGTTATGGGAGCAGTGTAGGTGAGAGTGATGGGGTGAGGGGGATGTTGGGGTGATGGGAACAGCGTAGGTGTATGATGGGGTGAGAGGGATATTAGGGGGATGGGAGCAGTGTAGGTGAGTGATGGGGTGAGAGGGATATTAGGGGGATGGGAGCAGTGTAGGTGAGTGATGGGATGAGGGGAGTGTTAGTGTGATGGAAGCTGTGTAGCGAGTGATGGGGTGAGAGGGATGTTAGGGGATGGGAGCAGTGTAGGTGAGTGATGGGATGAGGGGGATGTTAGGGTGATGGGAGCAGTGTAGGTGAGTGATGGGATGAGAGGGATGTTAGGGTGATGGGAGCAGTGTAGGTGAGTGATGGGATGAGGGGGATGTTAGGAAAATGGCAGCAGTGTAGGCGAGAGTGATGGGATGAGGGGGATGTTAGGGTGATGGGAGCAGTGTAAGTGAGTGATAGGATGAGGGGGATGTTGGGGAGATGGGAGCAGTGTAGGTGAGTGATGGGATGCTAGGGTGATGGGAGCAGTGTAGGTGAGCGATGGGATGAGGGGGATGTTAGGGTAATGGGAGCAGTGTAGGTGAGTGATGGGATGAGGGGGATGTTAGGGAGATAGGAGCAGTGTAGGTGAGTGATGGGATGAGGGGGGATGTTAGGGTGATGGGAGCAGTGTAGGTGAGTGATGGGATGAGGGGGATGTTAGGGTGATGGGAGAAGTGTAGGTGAGTGATGGGATGAGGGGGATGTTAGGGTGATGGGAGCAGTGTAGGTGAGTGATGGGATGAGGGGGATGTTAGGGTGATGGGAGCAGTGTAGGTGAGTGATGGGATGAGGGGGATGTTAGGGAGATGGGAGCAGTGTAGGTGAGTGATGGGATGAGAGGGATGTTAGGGTGATGGGAGCAGTGTAAGTGAGTGATGGGATGAGAGGGATGTTAGGGTGATGGGAGCAGTGTAGGTGAGCGATGGGATGAGGGGGATGTTAGGGTGATAGGAGCAGTGTTGGTGAGTGATGGGATGAGGGGATGTTAGGAAGATGGGAGCAGTGTAGGTGAGTGATGGGATGAGGGGGATGTTAGGGTGATGGGAGCAGTGTAGGTGAGTGATGGGATGAGAGGGATGTTAGGGTGATGGGAGCAGTGTAGGTGAGTGATGGGGTGAGGGGAATGTTAGGGGGATGGGAGCAGTGTAGGTAAGTGATGGGATGAGGGGGATGTTGGGGATGGGAGCAGTGTAGGTGAGTGATGGGATGCTAGGGTGATGGGAGCAGTGTAGGTGAGCGATGGGATGAGGGGGATGTTAGGGTAATGGGAGCAGTGTAGGTGAGTGATGGGATGAGGGGGATGTTAGGGAGATAGGAGCAGTGTAGGTGAGTGATGGGATGAGGGGGGATGTTAGGGTGATGGGAGCAGTGTAGGTGAGTGATGGGATGAGGGGGATGTTAGGGTGATGGGAGAAGTGTAGGTGAGTGATGGGATGAGGGGGATGTTAGGGTGATGGGAGCAGTGTAGGTGAGTGATGGGATGAGGGGGATGTTAGGGTGATGGGAGCAGTGTAGGTGAGTGATGGGATGAGGGGGATGTTAGGGAGATGGGAGCAGTGTAGGTGAGTGATGGGATGAGAGGGATGTTAGGGTGATGGGAGCAGTGTAAGTGAGTGATGGGATGAGAGGGATGTTAGGGTGATGGGAGCAGTGTAGGTGAGCGATGGGATGAGGGGGATGTTAGGGTGATAGGAGCAGTGTTGGTGAGTGATGGGATGAGGGGATGTTAGGAAGATGGGAGCAGTGTAGGTGAGTGATGGGATGAGGGGGATGTTAGGGTGATGGGAGCAGTGTAGGTGAGTGATGGGATGAGAGGGATGTTAGGGTGATGGGAGCAGTGTAGGTGAGTGATGGGGTGAGGGGAATGTTAGGGGGATGGGAGCAGTGTAGGTAAGTGATGGGATGAGGGGGATGTTGGGGATGGGAGCAGTGTAGGTGAGTGATGGGATGAGGGGGATGTTAGGGGGATGGGAGCAGTGTAGGTGAGTGATGGGATGAGGGAGATGTTAGGGTGATGGGAGCAGTGTAGGTGAGTGATGGGATGAGGGGGATGTTAGGGTGATGGGAGCAGTGTAGATGAGTGATGGGATGAGGGGGATGTTAGGGGGATGGGAGCAGTGTAGGTGAGTGATGGGATGAGGGGGATGTTAGGGGGATGGGAGCAGTGTAGGTGAGTGATGGATGAGGGGGGTGTTAGGGTGATGGGAGCAGTGTAGGTGAGTGATGGGATGAGGGGGATGTTAGGGTTATGGGAGCAGTGTAGGTGAGTGATGGGATGTTAGGGTGATGGGAGCAGTGTAGGTGAGTGATGGGATGAGAGGGATGTTAGGGGATGGGAGCAGTGTAGGTGAGTGATGGGGTGAGGGGAATGTTAGGGTGATGGGAGCAGTGGAGGTGAGTGATGGGGTGAGAGGGATGTTAGGGTGATGGGAGCAGTGTAGTTGAGTGATGGGGTGAGAGGGATGTTAGGGGAATGGGAGCAGTGTAGGTGAGTGATGGGATGAGGGGGATGTTAGGGAGATGGGAGCAGTGTAGGTGAGTGATGGGATGAGGGGGATGTTAGGGTGATGGGAGCAGTGTAGGTGAGTGATGGGATGAGGGGGATGTTAGGGTGATGGGAGCAGTGTAGGTGAGTGATGGGATGAGGGGGATGTTAGGGTGATGGGAGCAGTGTAGGTGAGCGATGGGATGAGGGGGATGTTAGGGTGATAGGAGCAGTGTAGGTGAGTGATGGGATGAGGGGATGTTAGGAAGATGGGAGCAGTGTAGGTGAGCGATGGGATGAGGGGGATGTTAGGGTGATGGGAGCAGTGTAGGTGAGTGATGGGATGAGAGGGATGTTAGGGTGATGGGAGCAGTGTAGGTGAGTGATGGGGTGAGGGGAATGTTAGGGGGATGGGAGCAGTGTAGGTGAGTGATGGGATGAGGGGGATGTTAGGGGGATGGGAGCAGTGTAGGTGAGTGATGGGATGAGGGGGATGTTAGGGGGATGGGAGCAGTGTAGGTGAGTGATGGGATGAGGGGGATGTTAGGGTGATGGGAGCAGTGTAGGTGAGTGATGGGATGAGGGGGATGTTAGGGTGATGGGAGCAGTGTAGATGAGTGATGGGATGTTAGGGGGATGGGAGCAGTGTAGGTGAGTGATGGGATGAGGGGGATGTTAGGGGGATGGGAGCAGTGTAGGTGAGTGATGGATGAGGGGGGTGTTAGGGTGATGGGAGCAGTGTAGGTGAGTGATGGGATGAGGGGGATGTTAGGGTGATGGGAGCAGTGTAGGTGAGTGATGGGATGTTAGGGTGATGGGATGAGGGGATGTTAGGAAGATGGGAGCAGTGTAGGTGAGTGATGGGATGAGGGGGATGTTAGGGTGATGGGAGCAGTGTAGGTGAGCGATGGGATGAGGGGGATGTTAGGGTGATAGGAGCAGTGTAGGTGAGTGATGGGATGAGGGGATGTTAGGAAGATGGGAGCAGTGTAGGTGAGTGATGGGATGAGGGGGATGTTAGGGTGATGGGAGCAGTGTAGGTGAGTGATGGGATGAGGGGGATATTAGGGTGATGGGAGCAGTGTAGGTGAGTGATGGGATGAGGGGGATGTTAGGGTGATGGGAGCAGTGTAGGTGAGTGATGGGATGTTAGGGTGATGGGAGCAGTGTAGGTTGAGCGATGGGATGAGGGGGATGTTAGGGTGATAGGAGCAGTGTAGGTGAGTGATGGGATGAGGGGATGTTAGGGTGATGGGAGCAGTGTAGGTGAGTGATGGGATGTTAGGGTGATGGGAGCAGTGTAGGTGAGTGATGGGATGAGGGGGGTGTTAGGGTGATGGGAGCAGTGTAGGTGAGTGATGGATGAGGGGGATGCTAGGGAGATAGGAGCAGTGTAGGTGAGTGATGGGATGTTAGGGTGATGGGAGCAGTGTAGGTGAGTGATGAGATGAGGGGGATGTTAGGGTGATGGGATCAGTGTAGGTGAGTGATGGGATGAGGGGGATTTTAGGGTGATGGGAGCAGTGTAGGTGAGTGATGGGGTGAGAGGGATGTTAGGGGATGGGAGCAGTGTAGGTGAGTGATGGGGTGAGGGGAATGTTAGGGTGATGGGAGCAGTGTAGGTGAGTGATGGGGTGAGAGGGATGTTAGGGTGATGGGAGCAGTGTAGGTGAGTGATGGGGTGAGAGGGATGTTGGGGGAATGGGAGCAGTGTAGGTGAGTGATGGGATGAGGGGGATGTTAGGGAGATGGGAGCAGTGTAGGTGAGTGATGGGATGAGAGGGATGTTAGGGTGATGGGAGCAGTGTAAGTGAGTGATGGGATGAGAGGGATGTTAGGGTGATGGGAGCAGTGTAGGTGAGCGATGGGATGAGGAGGATGTTAGGGTGATAGGAGCAGTGTAGGTGAGTGATGGGATGAGGGGATGTTAGGAAGATGGGAGCAGTGTAGGTGAGTGATGGGATGAGGGGGATGTTAGGGTGATTGGAGCAGTGTAGGTGAGTGATGGGATGAGGGGGATGTTAGAGTGATGGGAGCAGTGTAGGTGAGTGATGGGATGAGAGGGATGTTAGGGTGATGGGAGCAGTGTAGGTGAGTGATGGGGTGAGGGGAATGTTAGGGGGATGGGAGCAGTGTAGATGAGTGATGGGATGAGTGGGATGTTAGGGGGATGGGAGCAGTGTAGGTGAGTGATGGGATGAGGGGGATGTTAGGGGGATGGGAGCAGTGTAGGTGAGTGATGGATGAGGGGGGTGTTAGGGTGATGGGAGCAGTGTAGGTGAGTGATGGGATGAGGGGGATGTTAGGGTGATGGGAGCAGTGTAGGTGAGTGATGGGATGTTAGGGTGATGGGAGCAGTGTAGGTGAGCGATGGGATGAGGGGGATGTTAGGGTGATAGGAGCAGTGTAGGTGAGTGATGGGATGAGGGGATGTTAGGAAGATGGGAGCAGTGTAGGTGAGTGATGGGATGAGGGGGATGTTAGGGTGATGGGAGCAGTGTAGGTGAGTGATGGGATGAGGGGGATATTAGGGTCATGGGAGCAGTGTAGGTGAGTGATGGGATCAGGGGGATGTTAGGGTTATGGGAGCAACGTAGGTGAGTGATTGGATGAGAGGGATGTTAGGGTGATGGGAGCAGTGTAGGTGAGTGATGGGATGAGAGGGATGTTAGGGTGATGGGAGCAGTGTAAGTGAGTGATGGGATGAGAGGGATGTTAGGGTGATGGGAGCAGTGTAGGTGAGCGATGGGATGAGGGGGATGTTAGGGTGATAGGAGCAGTGTAGGTGCGTGATGGGATGAGGGGATGTTAGGAAGATGGGAGCAGTGTAGGTGAGTGATGGGATGAGGGGGATGTTAGGGTGATTGGAGCAGTGTAGGTGAGTGATGGGATGAGGGGGATGTTAGGGTGATGGGAGCAGTGTAGGTGAGTGATGGGGTGAGGGGAATGTTAGGGGGATGGGAGCAGTGTAGATGAGTGATGGGATGAGTGGGATGTTAGGGGGATGGGAGCAGTGTAGGTGAGTGATGGGATGAGGGGGATGTTAGAGGGATGGGAGCAGTGTAGGTGAGTGATGGGATGTTAGGGTGATGGGAGCAGTGTAGGTGAGTGATGGATGAGGGGGGTGTTAGGGTGATGGGAGCAGTGTAGGTGAGTGATGGGATGTTAGGGTGATGGGAGCAGTGTAGGTGAGCGATGGGATGAGGGGGATGTTAGGGTGATAGGAGCAGTGTAGGTGAGTGATGGGATGAGGGGATGTTAGGAAGATGGGAGCAGTGTAGGTGAGTGATGGGATGAGGGGGATGTTAGGGTGATGGGAGCAGTGTAGGTGAGTGATGGGATGAGGGGGATATTAGGGTGATGGGAGCAGTGTAGGTGAGTGATGGGATCAGGGGGATGTTAGGGTTATGGGAGCAACGTAGGTGAGTGATGGGATGAGAGGGATGTTAGGGTGATGGGAGCAGTGTAGGTGAGTGATGGGATGAGGGGGGTGTTAGGTGGATGGGAGCAGTGTAGGTGAGAGTGATGGGATGAGGGGGATGGGAGCAGTGTAGGTGAGAGTGATGGGATGAGGGGGCTGTTAGGGTGATGGGAGCAGTGTAGGTGAGAGTGATGGGATGAGGGGGATGTTAGGGTGATGGGAGCAGTGTAGGTGAGTGATGGGATGAGGGGGATGTTAGGGTGATGGGAGCAGTGTAGGTGAGTGATGAAATGAGAGGGATGTTAGGGTGATGGGAGCAGTGTTGGTGAGTGTTGGGATGAGAGGGATGTTAGGGGGTGGGAGCAGTGTAGGTGAGTGATGGATGAGGGGGATGTTAGGGTGATTGGAGCAGTGTAGGTGTATGATGGGGTGAGGGATATTAGGGGGATGGGAGCAGTATAGGTGAGTGATGGGATGAGGGGGTGTTAGGGTGATGGAAGCTGTGTAGAGAGTGATGGGGTGAGAGGGATATTAGGGGGATGGGAGCAGTGTATGTGTTTCATGGGGTGAGAGGGATATTAGGGGGATGGGAGCAGTGTAGATTAGAGTGATTGGATGAGGGGGGATGTTAGGGTGATGGAAGCACTGTAAGTGAGTGATGGGATGAGGGGGATGTTAGGGTGATGGGAAAAGTGTAGGTGAGTGATGGGATGAGGGGAATGTTAGGTGGATGAGAGCAGTGTAGGTGAGAGTGATGGGATTAGGGGGATGGGAGCAGTGTAGGTGAGAGTGATGGGATTAGGGGGATGGGAGCAGTGTAGGTGAGAGTGATGGGATGAGGGGGCTGTTAGGGTGATGGGAGCAGTGTAGGTGAGAGTGATGGGATGAGGGGGATGTTAGGGTGATGAGAGCAGTGCAGTTGAGTGATGGGATGAGGGGATGTTAGGGTGATGGGAGCAGAGTAGGTGAGACTGAAGGGATGAGGGGGATGGTAGGGTGATGGGAGCAGAGTAGGTGAGAGTGATGGGATGAGGGGGATGTTAGGGTGATGGGAGCAGTGCAGTTGAGAGTGATGGGATGAGGGGGATGTTAGGGTGATGGGAGCAGTGTAGATGAGAGTGATGGGATGAGGGGGATATTAGGGTGATGGGAGCAGTGTAGATTAGAGTGATGGGATGAGGGGATGTTAGGGTGGTGGGAGCAGTGTAGGTGTATGATGGGGTGAGAGGGATATTAGGGAGCTGTGTAGGTGAGAAAAGGTGAAGTGAAGACATGGAAAGGGTTTGGGAATGAAGGTCTCTGTTCTAGTAAATCTAAAGAAAATGTATTTATTTTGAGAGCAATTTATTTAGATTAACTAGAACATTTTCAGACTTTTATTAGAACAAATTAATCGCAATATATATCATTTAGTGGTACATTTGATTATCCCCCAAACCTATTCCTGCCACGTTTCGAAATCAGTCGATTGGAAGGGGAAATGGCCTTGTCCATCTCCTGGTATGTGCACTCTAATATGCATCAAAGTTTTCCTATTTTATTGATTTGCATTCACAATAAAATGTAAAATACATTTCTAATCATGTCTAACATGAAAGCAAAAGATTGAGAAAGGGATGGGGTTTTTTTTTTTTTTTTTACAGAATTAGACATTTACAATGAAACAGTTCATGACCCCCATCATTTTCTTTGCATAATTTCGGAATATGCCAGTAAGTTTTCTTATGATGCCCAACCTCATTTGAACTTATTTATTGCTTGTTTTTACAGAAAGGTAAACTTGAAAATATGATTTCGGTAAGGGACACACGCACGGTTTGAAAGCATTACACATAATTCTGTCAGCGGCCTGGTTAAGTTATGATGTTGTTTGAGAAATAGATTGCATGACTGATGGGAGAAGGTCTGAAGGGTTGCCATAAATAATAGATATCCACCACCTCAATCAGTCAGCTATTGATCTCTATCCTATAACGTGGATTTAGTGGCTTCTAATTACTTTCAAAACATTAGGAGAAAAACATATTGCAGGATAGATAACTGAAAGACTAAAGAATTTATTTTACGCCAACAGTCACCTGCAATATCCACTTTATTCGAATTGTACCTACTGTACATGCTATGACAAAGGCACGGAATAAAAAAAAAAGCAAATCTGTTTATTTAACCCTTTCATTGCTAGAGGAGGTGCAGCGAGAGAAAAAAAAGCCACAAATAAATTAATGAACACTTATTAGCTTTGGTTGCGCCGATTCGTTCGTGGGTTAACGTAAGTTAATGCCAAGTTATCGGTTCTGCTGCAACTTAGTGGAACCAACACTTTTCAGTCCTGCTCCATGTCAGTCTTTGCAGAAGTCCACTTGTATCATGTAGAGAGAGCTCAAAATACCAAAATAGCTCTATTCACTTTGGGGAGGCTACGTTGCACCTCGAGCAAGCTGCTGTAATTTAAAAAAAGGACTCGCAGTTGGTTTCCTATTCTCTGTGCCTGAATGTCTAACATTATCACAGCACACAGCTCTAGTAGACGGTTCATGCTAAAAGCTTTGGCTGCCATGCTCATAATTATATTGTCATAATGGCTAAAATATGGTTTGAAACTACTAAATTCATGTTTTCAATTCACTTTCGTAACATAGGACACAGTAACCTCAGAATTTGCATTCGATCATACAATTAAACGGCAACTCGGGAAACCTCTAGTTTCCCACTCAACCAGACTCATAATAAATTATTATTATTTTTTTTAATGAATAGTGCCCAGCCAGGAATTATGACTTAATTGAATATGGAAACATCAAGCCAATTACAATACATTAAAAAAAAAAAAGTCTCATCTTATAAAACAGTAATTTATCCAGTGGATCCACCTCCTCTCATTTAGCAACGCCAAATCCTCCTCATTTTGTCTCAATTAACGTTTGAAAGACAGAGATATATAAACTACCGTTCGACTTATGTACAAGGAAATCCTTTAATTAGTGCCAGAGATTTAAAATGACCATGCTGGTAGAATTACTTTTTTTGTAATTACAAGGTTTTCCCCTCTCTCTGTTTTACTGCACACGATACAATACACTAGAACGAAAATAATGCATACAAATACATGTGCCTAAATAAACAGCACCCTTGTGCATACAGACGTATTCGTTACATTGTATACCCAGCAAATACAAGTTGAAATTACTGTGCTCATGAACAGCAACATAGCACACAAATGCTGTAGGAGTGGAGGCCCCTGATTGCCCGTCATTAGTCTCATACTATTTAATAATCTCTGCAGCGGTGGGTCCCTATGAAGATGTACTGTACTATCTTATTAGACGTGAATAGTAGGGCACAGACATCCAAATCAGCAACACATTCCTGGCACCAAGAATTCATTTCGTTTCTCAGGCATCAGACAAGGTTGAGTGTTTTGTCAGCATGACGCATAATGTTCAGACTCTTGGGAAGACAAGACATGTGTTTAAGGGGAACTAGTTATCTAGTGTGAAAACTCGACCAGCGTGAATCATGGGGGAGTATTGACAACTGTTGGTTTGCTTTGTAATCCCAATGGAAAAGTACCTGAATAGCAACCGGGGAAAATTATTAAAGAGATAAAATGTCTGTGGTCTGCCTTTGTGTTTTCGCAGAGTTGTTGTCCAAATCAGGCTACCTGTGTTGAGTTGACTGCATCATTATCCCCCTCACTGCTAGAGAGGAACACTTTCAGAAATATCAGAATATTTACTGTCATATGAACAATGTGGATTTAAAGGATGGACATTGTACCAGGGAAATTCTATAGGATTATCCATGAACCTTTTGGGTGCCTTATAGATGTAGCCACAACATGATGGGATCTGGCATTCCAGGGGACAGGAGTCCCAGGACAAAGTAGCTACGTCAAAATGTATGTGTCTGCAAACATACATTTTGCAAATGGCGCACAGGGGCGCAGAACGCAATGAGGTAGTGGTACGGAAGGATTGCAGTGTGGCCCCTCCGGCATTCAAAGGGTCAAACCGCAATAGTGCCGATCGGTGCACTATCACATGGAAACTCCCATTGACTTCAAAGGGAGTTTCCGTGCACTGGTGCCCCAATTGGCACTCTTATAGCTTAATTATTAGCCCCCTATGACAGATTTCCTGTCCTGAGATACCCAGCTCATCTCTTTCTCAGTTCCTCATTTCTTATTCGCTCTTCTTCCCAAAAGGGAAATGAAAGCTTCATCTGATCGGATCTCCCATGTTCTTCTAGGGCCAAGCAACAGGGATTTTCTGCAGAATATCCCCCAAGTAGAAAGGGCAAAGTAATTTTAGGAGGGTCCCTACAGGAACGTGGAAGGAAGCGGATTCACAATTAAAAGGAAATATATATATTTTAGGTTAGTGAAGATTGGACCACAAAAAAAAAGGTTTAATCTAAAACGATATATATATATTTTTTATATAAAGCTACCAAACCCCTTGATGTAGTCCATTAAATATATATGTTGCAATCATTCTAATCTTAAAGTAGTCAAACATTTTTTGAAATATTATTTTGCCTACTTTACTCTCTTCTGTCCCATTCACACGCGGTTTCAGGGAGGTTCAAATGGAGCTCTCCAAAGTGCTATATATATATATATATATATATATATATACACAGTGTTCGACAAACCTTTACATTTGCTCGCCCCGGGCGAGTGGATTTAACCCCCGGGTGAGTAAATATTGGCCCAAGCAGCACACGTTTGGTACTAGGTGGCGAGTAGATTTTTTTGTGTGGCGAGTAGATTTTTTGGTGATTTGTCAACGTGTGTGTGTATATATATATATATATATATATATATATATATATATATATATACAGTGGTCGACAAATCCAGTCGCCGCCCCCGTGGCGACCCCGCTTAATGGCCGCTTAGCGCACGCGGTTCTGTGATGAAAAAAATTTTGTTTTACATTTATTATTATTTTATTTTTTTTTACAACTCCAGCAACCGAGGCGGGAGGTGGTAGTGGAGGTGATCCTCTGTCCCCGCGCTCCCGCTGCCCGCTGGGTGGGAGGTGGTGCGGGGATGCTCGTCCCCGCGAGGCGGGAGGTGCTAGTAGAGGTGCTTCTCTCCGTCCCCGCGCTCCCGCTGCCCGCCGGGTGGGAGGTGGGAGCGGGGATGCTCGTCCCTGCGAGGTTGGAGGTGGTAGTGGAGGTGCTTCTCTCCGTCCCCGCGCTCCCGCTGCCCGCCAGGTGGGAGGTGGTAGCTTGGATGCTCCTCCCTGTCGCTCGTCCCCGCGAGGCGGGAGGTGCTAGTAGAGGTGCTTCTCTCCATCCCCAGTGCTCCCGCTGCCTGCCGGGCGGGAAGTGGGTGCGGGGATGCTCCTCCCCGTTCCGGTGCTCGTCCCCGCGAGGCGGGGTGCTCGTCTCCGGCGCTCCTCTCCGTCCCCGGTGCTCCCGCTGCCCGCCGAACGGGAGGTGGTAGCGGGGGTGTTCCGTACCCCCCTCTATCCCCAGCGCTCCTGCTGCCCGCGTGAGGCGGGGGATTGGCGCGCGGGCAGTGGTGCTGCTTGTTGCGGCCTTTCCTCTCTCCCTCACCCCCCCCTCCCGTGTGTGTGTATGGGAGAGAGTGTGTGTGTGTGTATGGGAGAGAGTGTGTGTGTGTGTGTATGGGAGTGTGTATGGGAGAGTGTGTGTGTGTATGGGAGAGTGTGTGTGTGTGTGTGTGTGTGTGTGTGTGTGTGTGTGTGTGTGTGTGTGTGTGTGTGTGTGTGTGTGTGAGAGAGTGGGTGTGTGGGTGTGCAGGACACCAGAGGTACCCCCCAATCAATCAACTCCCCCCCCATCTAGTCAGTCACCCACCCAGTCGGTCAGCCCATCCCCACCCAATCCTCCAGTCGGTCAGCCCCTCCCCACCCAATAACCCCAGTCGGTCAGCCCCTCCCCACCCAATAACCCCAGTCGGTCACCCCCCCCACCCCCCCAATCAGTCAGTCGCCTCCTTTGTCTCTCTCCTCTCTCTCTCTTCCCTGTCTCGGTCTCTCTCCCCTGTCTCGGTCTCTCTCCCCTGTCTCGGTCTCTCTCCCCTGTCTCGGTCTCTCTCCCCTGTCTCGGTCTCTCTCCCCTGTCTCGGTCTCTCTCCCCTGTCTCGGTCTCTCTCCCCTCTCTCTGTCTCTCTCCCCTCTCTCTGTCTCTCTCCCCTCTCTCTGTCTCTCTCCCCTCTCTCTGTCTCTCTCCCCTGTCTCTCTCCCCTCTCCCCCCCCCCCTCTGTCTCTCTCCCCTCTCCCCCCCCCCTCTCTGTCTCTCTCTCCTCTCTCTCTGTCTCTATCTCCCGTCTCTCTCTCCCCTCTCTCTGTCTCTCTCGCCCCTCTCTCTGTCTCTCTCCCCTGTCTCCTGTCTCTCTCTCCTCTCCCCCCCCTCTCTGTCTCTCTCTCCTCTCTCTCTGTCTCTATCTCCCGTCCCTCTCTCTGTCGCTCTCTCCCCTCTCTCTCTCTCTGTCTGTCTCTCTCTCCCCTCTCTGTCTCTCTCTCCCCTCTCTGTCTCTCTCTCCCCTCTCTGTCTGTGTCTCTCTCTCCTCTCTGTCTGTGTGTGTCTCTCTCTCCTATCTGTCTGTGTGCCTCTCTCTGTCTCTCGCCCCTTTCTGTCTCTCTCGCCCCTCTCTCTGTCTCTCTGTCTCTCTCGCCCCTCTCTCTGTCTCTCTCGCCCCTCTCTCTGTCTCTCTCCCCCCCCTCTCTGTCTCTCTCTCCTCTCTCTCTGTCTCTATCTCCCGTCCCTCTCTCTGTCGCTCTCTCCCCTCTCTCTCTCTCTGTCTGTCTCTCTCTCCCCTCTCTGTCTCTCTCTCCCCTCTCTGTCTCTCTCTCCCCTCTCTGTCTGTGTCTCTCTCTCCTCTCTGTCTGTGTGTCTCTCTCTCTCCTCTCTGTCTGTGTGTGTCTCTCTCTCCTATCTGTCTGTGTACCTCTCTCTGTCTCTCTCGCCCCTCTCTCTGTCTCTCTCGCCCCTCTCTGTCTGTGTGTGTCTCTCTCGCCCCTCTGTCTGTGTCTCTCTCTCTCTCCCCTCTCTGTCTGTGTGTGTCTCTCTCCCCCCTCTCTGTCTGTGTGTGTCTCTCTCCCCCCTCTCTGTCTGTGTGTGTCTCTCTCTCCCCTCTCTGTCTGTGTGTGTCTCTCTCTCCCCTCTCTGTCTGTGTGTGTCTCTCTCCTCTCTGTCTGTGTGTGTCTCTCTCTCTCCTATCTGTCTGTGTGCCTCTCTCTCTGTCTCTCTCGCCCCTCTCTGTTTGTGTCTCTCTCTCTCTCCTCTCTGTCTGTGTCTCTCTCTTCTCTCTGTCTGTCTCCCACACTCTGAATATCTAAGTTTACCCTATATATCTTAATTGAAATATACCTACACTCTCAAGCTTCACGCGGGAGACAATCGGAATCCCCCCTAACCCAGAAGACAGGTATTGAACACCTCCCGTCCAACATATAACATTGCGGGAATGCGGGTACCTGGATATTGAGGGACTGCGGATCAGGTAAGATCCCAGGCGGGATTGCTGCTTTAGATATTGTGAAGTGGGGGCATCCAGACACTGGTTAATGGGTGCAGGAAACTAGTCACACACACGCACCTAACGAGGGCTAATTGTAATTTTGGGGGGTGGGACTAGGGATGGCTATGGGCGGGGCTAGGTGGCGAGTAGATTTTTTGGTTCGGCGAGTGGATTTTTGGGTGATTTGTATATCACTGTATATATATATGTAGCCCTTTTTCTGGACACCTACCTAAGGGCTACCGGTCACTGTCTAACACCTGTGGCTCCAGGAGATCTGAGCCTCCGCTAGCTGGGAGCCTGGGGCAATACACACTCATAACATAGCGCAGCGCCTCCACTTACCCAGGATCCCCAATGCGAAAGATTTACCCTGGGCAAGAACCATACCATACATCGTGGAACAACCAAACTTTACTGCATCTGTCTGTGGCACCTCCTTGACAACACAACATGCATATATATATATATATATATATATATATATATATATATATATATATATATATATATATTAGAAAAAGAAAAGAGAAAAAGCGCCCGATCCTTGTGTAAAATCAGATGAACATTTTAATAAAATGATGAAAACGTTGTATGGTGCTCTAAAGAATGTTTCTGACCCATTAAATAAGCCTGTACTGTGGGAACGCATCCTTGCATTTTTTGGCATAGCCCTGTGGATCTAGTGCTCCGTTTTCTCCCCTCCTTTGGAACATTTTAATAAAGCATGGACAAGACAAATGCACACTTACAATTTGTCTGATAAAAACAAGCATTTTATGGGACCTGCCCATGCACCAAACGAAGACTCCACAGTCACCTCCGCTCTGCAATCTCACGATAAATTCGTATTCCAGTATTTGAGAACGCCGTTTTCTCCAGGGTGTATATCAACCATCCGTCAGGAGCTTCTCAGCAGCGTGTGTCCGCCATTGCTCCCACGCATGTGGTACTGGATACCGGAAGGACTTTCCCTGCGTTTCCTTGGTCTCTCTCTGGTGCTTCATCAAGGGATCCGTCAATCGGAAGAAACGCGTAGGGCATGTGGTTTCAAAGAGCTACGTTTGGTGAAATAGCTCGTGCGTCTGCTGCCAGGAGAGGGAGGACGTTCCCTGAGCCACACACAGCATCTTATGCTGGAACAACAGACTGTATACCTGAATTTCCGGAGGGACATCTGACTGTGATGCATCGGTAGCAGTGAGGTCTGATGTACTGAAGTAAACATTCAGCGAGCAGCTACTTGTTGGCGCATGGGTTTACCCATACAATGCTTAATTTGCATTGACAAAGTGTGAGTGTGCATTTGTCTTGTGATTTTTATTAAAATTTTGTTACCAGGTTTTACACATGGATCGGGCGCTTTTTCTCTTGTTTCTCCAATAGAATTTGCTTGGAGGTTGCTGACCCCAAAAAAGAAGGAGCCCGGACGTTGTAATCTCCATACAAAATCATCAACTTTTTTTGTGGAAAACACAATTTTTCATCATTCATCATTCATCATTTTTTTATTTAAAATATATTTTTTAACACACAACAATTATACATATACAAATTTTTTTGTATTTTTATATTTTACACACACTCACCATCAATACTTATGACCACCATCTGAGTTCCTATATATATTTTATAATAATACATCTTTACAATTGTTTTATACGGGTCATCTGTGCTAAAATTTGTGGCGGTCTGTTTGTTGTCAGGGTGTTACGCCGGTGCTGCCCGCAGACCAGACCCGTCCCCTGTGCTGAGGTGGGACGTAGGGATACACGCACCCGCAGCAAAGGGAGCATGTCCGGAGTGTGGTGTTATTGTTGCCAGGCCAGGTATAGTAGTCAAGACAATACTTGCCGGTACCGGTAGTAGAGAAGGAGTAGTTATTGCCGTTGCCAAGATCAGGGATGCCAGAAGTCACGAAGTCCAAGTAGAGCCAAAGTCGAGAGCCAGAGGGGGTAGTCGTCCAATCCGCGTCAATACCTGAGGAGTCACTGAGAGAATAGTCAAATGCTTCCATACAGAACTATGTCGAGCGACGAGTGATGGGAAGCACAGGCATAATAAAGCTGGGCAGGCCAATGGGAAAAGGGGGCAGGCCTGGAGGACTGCAAGGAGTCCTCCCTGATAGGAGAGAGGTGTTACAGCCCAGCTGATTGTAATCATTGAGTTGCCTTGAACTGTGTGATGCTTGGGGGCGACGCCTCACTGCAGCAGCAGTGGTTAAAAGTGCTCTGTTGGGCGTGTGCTCTGTAAACTGAGAATGCATGCACATAACGTCTGGGGCTGGCGTGCGTGTAGGAGGGCGTGGGCGCGACCGGCGCTGAGCAAAGGAATCGCCGAGGGGAGTGATCCCGCGACGGCGGCGGGGGCGAGGAGCCGTGGAAACCGGTAAGGCAGGATTGTTTATTGTGTCCAGGGTTTCCTGCCGGAGAGGGAGTGCTTTGTGTGAGAAGCGAGGAGAACGCCGATTCCTGACAGTACCTCCCTCTTCAGGAACGGCCTCAGGACGGTCCAAGAACGGTTTCTCTGGAAACTTTTTCCTGAAGGACTTAAGAAGAGCCGGGGCATGAATATCCTTTGAAGGTACCCAGGATCTCTCTTCAGGGCCAAAGCCCTTCCACTGCACCAAGAACTGAAGCTGACCCCTGGATAGGCGAGAATCCAAAAGGGAGTGAACTTCGTATTCCTCGTTATTTTGTACAGTAATGGGATTCGGTTTACGAGTCTGATCCGGAAAGAAGTTACTGGAGATAAATGGTTTTAAGAGGGACACATGGAAGACATTGGGAATCTTCATACTGGGTGGTAGTTGGAGCCGGAATGCCACAGGATTGATTTGTTCACAAATAGGGAAGGGACCCAGGAACTTAGGTGTCAGTTTAGGAGATGGTACCTTGAGGTGGATATTCCTAGAGGAGAGCCATACCAAATCCCCTGGTTTGTAACTGGGCGCCGAACGACGACGACGATCGGCCTGTAGTTTCGATCTGCGGGAGGAGTTGAGAAGGGTAGACTGAATCCTGGACCATGCGGTTTGGAGGGAAGAAATGCGTTCATCTACGGCTGGTACTCCAGAAGGAATGTTGGGGATGGGAAGACAGGGAGGGTGGAACCCATAATTTATAAAGAAGGGGACTCCCGGGTGGACTCGTTTTTTGCAGAATTGACGGCATACTCTGCCCAAGAGAGAAGTTGAGCCCAATCATCCTGGAAATCGGATATAAAACATCTGAGGTACTTCTCCAGGGATTGATTGATTCTCTCCGTTTGTCCATTGGACTGAGGATGATAGGCGGAAGAGAAGGAAGAAGAGATGCCCAATCTCTTCGTGAAAGCTCTCCAAAATTTGGATACGAACTGAGAACCTCTGTTAGAAACAATGGACGAAGGAATCCCATGAATCCGGAAAATGTGCTCCGTAAAGATATCAGCACGAGCGGGGGAGGTGGGTAATCCTTTAAGTGGAATGAAATGGGACATCTTCGAGAACCTGTCCACGACCACCAAAGATAGTGTTCATTCCTCTGGACCTGGGCAACTCCACGATGAAATCCATAGAAATGTGGGACATGGGGCAGTCGGGAACTGGAAGGGGTAACAGAAAACCCTGAGGCTTTTGACAGAGAGTCTTGCTTTGAGCGCACGTGGGGCATGCGCGGGTAAATTCCAGAATATCTTGAGACATCCTCGGCCACCAGAAATTCCGACGAATGAGATCAGTAGTCTTCTTAAAACCTGGATGACCTGCAGATTTAGAGGAGTGACCCCAAGACAGGACTTCTGGAACAAATTTGGATGGTACAAAGAGTTTGTTGTCGGGAACGACCAAGTCCTTGGGAATGCGTCTCTGGGAGTGCAAAATCTTGTCAAGATTCTTGAAAGTGGATGTGGCGAGAATCCTCTCATGTGGAAGGATAGTCTCCAACGATTCCTCTGGCCTCTCCTCAGAAGAATGTATTCGGGAGAGAGCGTCTGCCTTTACGTTCTTGGTCCCGGGGATATAGGACAGGTGAAAATCGAATCGAGAAAAAAAAAAGAGCCCAACGAGCCTGTCGCGGACCAAGGCGTTCGAGCATTCTCTATGTAAAGAAGGTTCTTGTTGTCCGGGAGAATAGTAAACGGCTCTTTCGACCCCTCCAGCAGGTGTCTCCACTCTTGAAGAGCCATCTTCACGGCCAGAAGTTCCCTGTTACCCACGTCATAGTTCCTCTCGGCAGACGAGAATTTTTTGGAAAAATATGCACAGGGATGTAACATATCTTGGGACGTGAGTCTCTGAGACAGAACGGCACCAGCGCCGCAATCAGAAGCGTCCAGTACAAAGGGAAGTTCAATGTCGGGATGACGGAGAATAGGTGCGGATATAAAGGCTTCCTTAAGTTTCTCGAAGGCGGCGATGGCCTCGGATGACCAAGAAGAAGGATCAGCTCCTTTTTTGGTGAGCGCAGTAAGGGGTGCCACAATGGTGGAAAAACTCTGTATAAACTTACGATAATAATTAGCGAATCCTAAAAAACGTTGTATGGCCTTGAGAGAATTGGGTCTTGGCCATTCAGTGACCGCTTGAAGTTTACCGGAGTCCATCATAAACCCCTCATCTGAAATGATATACCCCAGGAACGGAGTAGAGGTCGTATGAAAGGTGCACTTCTCCAGTTTAGAGTATAAATGGTGTTCACGGAGACGGGAAAGGACGTAGGAGGTGTGGCGTATATGGTCCTGGAGATCTTTGGAAAAAATCAGAATATCATCCAAGTATACAATAACAAAAATATTGAGTACCTTACGAAAGACGTCGTTGATGAAATCCTGGAAGACAGCGGGAGCATTACATAAGCCGAAAGGCATTACCAGATATTCGTAGTGTCCACTACGCGTGTTGAAAGCCGTCTTCCATTCATCCCCCTTCCTGATGCGCACCAGGTTATAGGCACCACGTAGATCCAACTTGGAAAAAATCTTGGCCCCCTGTAATTTATCGAACAGTTCGGTAATAAGGGGAAGGGGGTAACGATTTTTAATAGTGATGTGGTTTAAACCCCTGTAGTCAATGCAAGGCCTCAACGACCCATCCTTTTTCTTGACAAAGAAAAACCAAGCCCCTGCTGGGGAATTGGAGTGACGAATAAAGCCTTTCTTGAGATTCTCCTGGATATATTCATCCATAGCGTGAGATTCTGGTAACGACAAGGGGTAGGTCTTGGTCTTGGGTAGGGAGTAGCCAGGAACTAGATCGATTGGACAATCGTAAGTCCTGTGTGGCGGCAAGAGGTCTGACTGTACCTTATTGAAAACGTCCCGGAATTTATGGTAAACGGAATTTAGAATAACTTCGGGAACAGAGGTATTGGCCAGCAGTTGATGAGTCTCGCCTAACCTCGGCCTCCAGGAAATGGGAGCGGAGGAAGTCCAGTCAATGAGAGGATTGTTAAGCTGTAGCCAAGGAAGACCAAGGGTGATGGGTATCCCAGGAGCGTGAATGGCATCGAGAACTAAGGTCTCCTTGTGTAGATGAGAAGACAGAAGCAAGGGAGCCGTCTCTAAGGAGATGTGGGCCGGGGTAAGAGGACGTCCATCGATACCGAGGAGTGCGATGGGAACCTTCTTTCTCACTAGTGGTATGCGGTTAACCTTGGCGAATTCTAGATCCACGAAGTTTCCTCCAGCTCCTGAGTCAATGAAAGCGACGGTAGAAGTCTTGAACTTATCGCCTGAAAGGAAGACTGGAAATGTAAGTTTCTTAGAGAGTTCACCTTTAAGAAGGGGACGTGGAGACATTAAACCCAGAGAGAGCCCCTCTGTACTCACTGGGTGTTCCCGTTTCCCGGACACAATGGACACTCCCGAACCCGATGTTCCATGGATCCGCAATAGAAACACAATCCCCCGGCGTGGCGGAACTGCCGTATCGGTGTGCGGATGCGTTGTACCCCCAATTGCATTGGCTCTGGCAACTCCAGTGCAGGACGAAGAGGTGTGGTAGCACTTGAGGGAGCAGGAGTGTTGCTGGGAGTACTGGAGAACGGAACTGGAAAGTTAGGGAAGCGAGTGCGCTGACGCTCTGAGCGGCGTACCTGGATGCGTTGATCCACTCGGATGGCCAAATCAATCAGGACCTCCAGTTGATCCGGCCTGGATTGGCGAGAGAGTTCGTCCTTGATGGGATCTGCCAGGCCTTGCCAGAATACGGAGACGAGAGCCTCTTGTCCCCAGTTAGTCTCGGCTGCTAGAGTCCGGAATTCCACAGCATACTGCGACACCGTTCGCCGTCCCTGCGTGATCTGGAGGAGAGAAACAGATGCCATCTCCCGACGAGCGGGGGAATCGAATACCCGTTGAAACTCAGCTTTAAATGCTGGGTAATCTTGGGTAAGGTCAGAACGTCGCTCCCAAACCGGTGAAGCCCAAGCCAGGGCGCTGCCAGTGAGGAGGATATAAATGTAGGCTACTTTCTTGCGATCAGTATTGTAGAGATGGGGGGCCATTTCAAACTGCACTTCACACTGGTTTAGGAAACCCCTACAATCTTGCGGTTCACCTGCATAAGGCTTGGGAGGAGGAATCCTTACATCTGAGCTGCTAACTGCGCTTGCGGAGTGGGGGCTTACATCTGGCGGGGTCGCGGTCGGTACCCTGTCTGAGAGTACTGCGACCTGGCGTGTAAGTGCCACAATTTGATCCGCCATGGCCTGGTTTTGCTGAAGCAGATTAGAGAGAAACTGCTGTAGTTCGGTCTGGTCTGCGTCTTGTGGGCTCGACAATGTTACGCGGGTGCTGCCCGCAGACCAGACCCGTCCCCTGTGCTGAGGTGGGACGTAGGGATACACGCACCCGCAGCAAAGGGAGCGTGTCCGGAGTGTGGTGTTATTGTTGCCAGGCCAGGTATAGTAGTGAAGACAATACTTGTCGGTACCGGTAGTAGAGAAGGAGTAGTTATTGCCGTTGCCAAGATCAGGGATGCCAGAAGTCACGAAGTCCAAGTAGAGCCAAAGTCGAGAGCCAGAGGGGGTAGTCGTCCAATCCGCGTCAATACCTGAGGAGTCACTGAGAGAATAGTCAAATGCTTCCATACAGAACTATGTCGAGTGATGGGAAGCACAGGCATAATAAAGCTGGGCAGGCCAATGGGAAAAGGGGGCAGGCCTGGAGGACTTCAAGGAGTCCTCCCTGATAGGAGAGAGGTGTTACAGCCCAGCTGATTGTAATCATTGATTTGCCTTGAACTGTGTGATGCTTGGGGGCAACGCTTCACTGCAGCAGCAGTGGTTAAAAGTGCTCTGTTAGGCGTGTGCTCTGTAAACTGAGAATGCATGCACATAACGTCTGGGGCTGGCGTGCATGTAGGAGGGCGTGGGCGCGACCGGCGCTGAGCAGAGGAATCGCCGAGGAGAGTGATCCCGCGACGGCGGCGGGGGCGAGGAGCCGTGGAGACCGGTAAGGCAGGATTGTTTATTGTGTCCAGGGACTCCTTGCAGAGAGGGAGTGCTTTGTGTGAGAAGCGAGGAGAACGCCGATTCCTGACACAGGGGTCTACTGTGGGGCTAGTACACACCCAGGCGCTGTTGAATCATTCAATTTATATATATATATATATATATATATATATATATATATATATATATATAGCGCCATCTATGTATACACAGCACTTAACAGTAGTAACGCACGTCACAAAATAATATAACACATAATGGGAGTCATCGCTTCAGACATAGAAATAACAATAGGAAAAAGGAGTCCCTGCACCTAACAGCTTACAATCTAAGTGCTTACAAGTGCAGTTTGAAGGTTAACACTATAAAGCAGGATGCCAGATACTAATGTTATAAGAGAAACTCAAATAGGCACCTAGGGGGATCGCTGCTAAGTGGAACTGCACCTGTAAAGGCTGAAATGTGTTTTTCTTTGCTAGCACTGCAGTTTTCAAGTGCCCTTACTTGATCCCTTAGTCTAGTTGCATTCACTTTATCACTTGGTTGGGGATTCAGGTACACCTCTGTGACATCTCCCACTATTAGATGAAAGTGTGATGGATGGCATGAGCTACACCTGCAAACAAGGCTCCTCACAGGTTATCAGTGCCAATCACACCTACCATCTGTCTTCCATTTACCCAGCATAAACCTGAACAATCCCCTCTCTCTTTCTCATTGTTTTATTTTCTTATCACAGAGGAGCATCTAATGTTTTCTCCGGTGAGGACATTGGGTTATAGGAAAAAAAAAAATAATGAATGGATTGAAGAGGATTGATCTCCTATCTTCTCAGGACAGAATCTGTCAGACAACAAGGAAAAACGCGTAGCCTTATTGTGTTATTTTAGCTCAGAATAACCTACCTAATCAGCAGCAATTAATTAAGCCTTTATCAACCAATGGAAAAATGTCCCTTTTCTAGGTATTTGTTTTGTTTCATGTCTACAACATAATCCCTTTGCTGACCTGAAAACTAATTAAGGTGCCTCAAGTGCTTCCTCAATTTCTTCTCGTCTGTGCTTTTGTGCCGTTGGTTCAGTATTAATATTACCAGCTGTTTAAATGGATTGTACAGTATGCTTACATTGAAATGTACAAGGGGTCTGCGAGATCTGAAAGTGCTGTACCCTCTTACCTGTTAGTCCATTGAAGGTGCATTCCCACAGTCAGTTGAATTTTTTAGGGGCCAATGAATGGGGAAGTGTTTATCAGTCAAGTGTTTTCCCCCCTTATCCCACTGTGTCCTTATCAGAGAACAAAGATAAGGGGAGGGGGGGGCTCTCGCTGATCACACAGAGATATCACACAAAAGGGAGCCGTCAAAGGAATTCAACCCCCTCCCAACTCTCACTTTAATACAATAAA
Organism: Ascaphus truei; assembly: GCF_040206685.1. Classification (NCBI taxonomy): domain Eukaryota; kingdom Metazoa; phylum Chordata; class Amphibia; order Anura; family Ascaphidae; genus Ascaphus; species Ascaphus truei. The sequence continues at coordinate 16,128,245 of NC_134495.1, read as the reverse complement.
ATAAAAATATGTGTCTCAATTACCCAGATGAGACAACATAACCATGTCACTGGAATTAGTCACTTTGGTTCTAGGAGGGATTGCCCATACAAAAGATCTCACGACCTACCGCAAATCTGTACCTTTCCAAGAGCAATACGACTGCTGGGACTTGGACAACATGCTTACAATGTGACCTATGTACCGGGTTGGTCTTTCATGTTCACAATGTACTTACTTGCCCCCTCAAATATGTTCTCTACTGCACTTGCTTCTATTGTATTCTGAAATTCTCCCATTATTGTATTACAGGCAGTCCTCGCTTTCCGACGTTTCAATTTCCGCTGAATGACATAACCGACGCTTTATAATGCATACCAATGGGCAGTTTTCTGATGCCAGAACGCTTTATCTGAGGCTCACCGACTCTCATATCCGACTCTTTATAAGACAAAGCAATGGGCAGAGAATGGGTTACACTTTACGATTATTCACTATTCAAAGAATAGCTTTCACTGAATTCACTGCTCAAAGAACTAGATTGGCCATCACTTGAGTCTAGGCGCGAAGTTCATCTTTCCTGTCTTGCCTTCAAATACTTTCTGGGCAAGCTACCCGTCTATCTGAACAAGCTCCTCACCCCTACCACATGCAGCACTTATCATCTGAGATCTGACTCCAAAAGACTGTTCACGGTCCCAAGGTTCAGCATAGTATCCGGCCGCTCCTCCTTCTCTTTCCGTGCACCCGACAACTGGAACAATCTACCGGAGACTCTCACAGCCGCCACCAGTCTAAGTTCTTTCAAAACTAAAGTTGTCTCATGTTTTAATCTGGTCTGTAACTGTTACATATGCCTATGACATATATTATCTCTTACTGTGCATGCAATGTCTTGTATATAATGTATAACTCTGTTCACTTAATGTAACTATGTATTTGTAACCATGTATTTGTCATCATAACTCTGTGCCCAGGACATACTTGAAAACGAGCGGTAACTCTCAATGTATTACTTCCTGGTAACACATTTTATAAATAAAAAAATAAAAAATATTCAACGCTATGTACAAGAAGGCATTGTGTTAGATCAGGGGCGCGCAAACTTTTTCGCGTGCGCGCCCCCCTACCTGTGAGAGCTCCAGCATTCGCGTCCCCCCTCAACTTGAACCCGGCGTCAAATGACGCCGCAGTTAACGTGACGCCGCCACATCATTTGACGCATGTTGTCATGGCGCCGTGTGATGTCACATGACCCCGCAGCGTCATTTGATGCCGCATTGCCAGGCGACGCGACGCCAAAGACCCGGCTGGCAGCAGGTAAGTTGGTTACAGAGGCCTCACGCCTCCCCCGGCATTTAATTTAAATGCCGTGGGGAAGAGCGCGGGGCCTCTGTAACCGCTGCGACCCCCTAGTAAATCTTGCGCCCCCCAGTTTGCGCACCGCTGTGTTAGATAACGGAGGGCTGCCTGTATAGTGGAAATTCTCCAGGCCAGGCACTCCCTAATTCTTATGGTTTAACTTTCTGTTTAAAGCACATGTGTAGCTTGGTATATTATTTCCCTCCGGTGTCCTTATTATAATTGTATAAAGCACTGCATACATTGCTGGTGCTATATAAGCAAATTAATACATACACACAAAGCATTCTAGTTAACTTCCCAAATATCTTCAATTTACAGTTTGGTGAATTTGCCAAATATACACAACTAACCGAACCTCAAGGAGAGAGGACCCGCTTATCTGTTTCTCTTCAATCCAATTCACTTACATGTATTTCTACTGTCTCTGTGAGTCATCTAACGCCATTTAGATTATAAGCTTTTAAGGGCATGGATCAGTGTCTACCAAATTTACCTTTCAGATTCGATGATACTCCAATTTTATATTATATCACCCTCTATCAATGTTATATTTACTATATATACAGGCATACCCCGGTTTAAGGACACTCACTTTAAGTACACTCACGAGTAAGGATATAAATAGGCAAACGGCAGCTCACGCATGCGCCTGTCAGCACGTCCTGAACAGCAATACCGGCTCCCTACCTGTACCGCAGCTGTGCGCAAGCGGGGAGACTATAGAGCCTGTTACACATGCGTTATTTACATCAGTTATGCACGTATATGATGATTGCAGTACAGTACATGCATCGATAAGTGGGAAAAAGGTAGTGCTTCACTTTAAGTACATTTTCGCTTTACATACATGCTCCGGTCCCATTGGGTAGGTTAATGCGGGGTACGCCTGTAGGTAGTTACCTGCATACACTAAAAATGTTGATACCACATGAAAAAAAGCTATACATGCATATATATATATACATACTTTAAAGCAGCAATACAGGTTAACTTTATTTATTTATTTTTATTACAGGTTTGAAACGGGGTCTCCAGAGCTGAACCCCGTTAATTTCAGCTCCGGGGACCCCGTTTTCCAGAGATACATACTACCATATTGGTGTCGGTATCTATGCACTCAGAGAAATGTTGTGTCTAATCTAATGGCGGCTTTAAATGTCCCGCGTCGCACGGGCCAATAGGAAGCCGTTACGTCATCCGGTGCAGCCTCCTATTGGCCAGCGTGAGCATGGGGCTTTAAACTTATGTAATAAAAAAAAAAAATACATATCTTTTTTTAAAAGCTAAGCAGTATCGCTGCTTGAAACGGGCCATAGGAGAACTTTTGCCAAATGTGTTTGTTATAATCATTATTGTAAACATTGAGATTAAGAAAATGAAACCTTGCAACCATTACAATTTGCTGATATTTTGATAATCTAATTTAATATTCCAATGCATGCTAGCATTTTAATCCATAAATGAAAAAAAAAATGATTTGCTTGCGTTTGACATAGACATTGCTATAAACAATGTTGAATGTCATTTGAAAATAATGGTTTGAACGTGCTGGATGCACTTCAAACAGAACTTTCATAATCTTTGTCAAACAGGCAGAAGCAGGAGACATTTTCACTACCATGTTATTTACAGGCTTTTAGAGCAGAAAGAGAGCGAGAGAAACACTGCCTGAAACGAAGAAATAACTTGTTTGGCATGATGGCTGAATTATAATCTCCCACAAGGAAAGAGAGGCTGTATGTTTTAACCACCAATTACAGATAAAAACACCAATCCCGCCTACTCGTTTCTTCTTCTTCTGAACAGCGCTATTTGTAGCTCCAGGGTCCCTCTGGATCCTGAGATACTTTTTATCGGTTCAGTTGCTGGAGTCTCAAATAATAACGGCTACCAAATCCCGCGGGCCAATAGGAAGCAGCAATGTTATTGGAAGGGTGGCATTGCAACGCCCCCATTGGATGACAGTGGGTTCCATCTACAGAAATGCAAGATGGAACCCCAGCAACTAAACTGGTAATTAACTTTGGGAAACGGGGGGGGGGGGGGGGGTGGAGAGTAAAAATAAAATAGAGACTCTGCTTCGGTTTGAATTCTTTTTTTAAAAAAAAGTAGTTTTACAAAGTCAACCGACATTGCATCTGGTGTGTATCCGAGTGCTGCAGAGCAAGTTAAAAAGCTTACTAGGACAAAAGGGTAATAACTTTACTTCATATAGCACTTTTCTCCCAGTGGGTCTCAAAACGCATCTCAATTACAGTATAGCGCACGGTACGCAGCACGTAGGAATGTTACAGGCACATGCAAAGCAAGAAAATGCAATGGTAAATGCATTTGTGCCAGCCGCCGTTGGCGATGCATTAGAAAGGCAAATGCCAAGTTCTGCAGCTCAAGGCTTCCAAAGTTAGATGCCATACTTTGGCCACACAGCTGAATGTGCTATATTGTCCTACATAAACTACCATTGGACTGATAGAGAGGCTCATAAAATGAACTCATAAATACATCATAATTTTGCTTGGTATCTGTAATAATAATAATAAATAATAACTATTTCATATAGCGCTTTTCTCCCAATGGGACACAAAGCACAATTACAGTACAGCGCACGGTACGCAGCACATAGAATGTTACAGACACCTCCACTGCCCGGGTGATCTTACAATCTATGTTTTTTGGTGCCTGAGGCACAGGGAGTTAAAGTGACGTGCCCAAAGTCACAAGGAGGTGACACCAGGAATAGAACCAGTTTCCCTGATTCACACTCGGTGTCATTGTTTGCAGAGTCAGTGTCTTTACTCACTGAGCTGCTCCTTCTTTGTGCTGTAGGACACATTAGCCAAACATTGCAGCAAAAAAAGAAACCTTTAATTTATTACAAGAACGTGCAAAAAGCGCACACAGTAATTTAGTAAAGAGGTGCCCTCTCTCCCCTAGTTAACATTGCTCGGATTAGGATATTCCTTATCAAAAAAAAACTCTACCGAACACATGTCAACCTCCAATCCCTGTCTTTTTCATACAGGACATCGTTACCTTTGTATATGTTTCCGCCTGTTTGTCCCTATTCCTAATGTAATTTATATCCTTCTGTTTCCACGCTGCGGAATGCGTTAGCGCTTTTATAAATATACAGTTAGAATAACCATTTGCCTCTAATAAACAATTTTGAATTCCTTTTCTGTATTGGCCTTCAACGTCCTCCGAATGTCCCACCCTACAGCGCCAATCAAATCCTCTGAACTCTTCCACCATCCTGCCAAACGTTTGCGTAATGTTCTCTCATTCCTAAAATCTTTTTGACACCAACATCCTCCTACCAGTGTATCTCTGTCCATTAATAGGCATCACACTCTGTCTTTTGATATATGCACCTCAAGTTAAATCCCAAGAATATTAAAAGCAGGTACTGGGAGACGAAGAAATAAACTGAAGACTACAGCACCCGTCACTAAACGCACCCATTCCCGCTGGCATCTAATAATGTTATTTTTATCATCTCTACATGTATCTATGTATGTCTTTATTAATATAGCTCCATAAATGTACATAGCGCTTCACAGCAGTAATACACGTGACAATCGTATTAATAACAAATAATACAAATAACAGATCATGGGAATAAGTGCTTCAGACATAAAAGTAACATTTAGGAAAAGGAGTCCCTGCTCTGAAGAGCTTACAATCTAATTGGTAGGAGGAAGATACAGTAGGAGTGCATTCTGGTAAGTGCGTCTACAAGGGGCCAAGTTTGATGTATCAGGTGGATAGTGTACAGTATACATGGCTTCACAAAAATACAAAAAACAGCGCACAACGCTCATAGTGCATTAAAAGGTATCTTTAGTAACCAAAATAAGGAGGTAAGTATTGTGCGTACATTTAAATAAAATAAACAAGCATTTCAGGGTTATTGTTACCCAAACACCAACAGACGCACGTGATAGTCTCGTGGCTCTCTCCTCACTCCAACAGCCTCGGTGTAGGGCCTGGACAATCTCCAATCCAGTCGCTGGTATTTCAGCCCTTCGCCTTGAGGTAGGGCTTGTACAGTCTCACGTTTAGGTGAACAGCAGTCCAGACAGATCTCCGTTTAGATGCGCAATGCCCGTCAATGCACAGGTCTAGTTTGCAACGGAGCAGCGAAGCGCACGCTGTTTGGCGTCCTGATCAAACACTTCCGGGTCTGTGACGTCATATAACCGCGAGAGTTCGTCACAAGTCTACAGATCACCGGACCGGTTCTCTGGGAGTGCTGTGATGTAGAGGGTTCGCAAGTTCTTTAGTCCAACGCGTTTCGAGACCACATGATGAAGAGACCCATGTGGTCTCGAAACGCGTTGGACTAAAGAACTTGCGAACCCTCTACATCACAGCACTCCCAGAGAACCGGTCCGGTGATCTGTAGACTTGTGACGAACTCTCGCGGTTATATGACGTCACAGACCCGGAAGTGTTTGATCAGGACGCCAAACAGCGTGCGCTCCGCTGCTCCGTTGCAAACTACACCTGTGCAGTGACGGGCATTGCGCATCTAAACGGAGATCTATCTGGACTGCTGTTCACGTAAACGTGAGACTGTACAAGCCCTACCTCAAGGCGAAGGGCTGAAATACCAGCGACTGGATTGGAGATTGTCCTGCCCTACACCGAGGCTGTTGGGAGTGAGAAGGAGAGAGCCACGAGACTATCACGGGCGTCTGTTGGTGTTTGGGTAACAATAACCCTGAAATGCTTGTTTATTTTATTTAAATGTACGCACAATACTTACCTCCTTATTTTGGTTACTAAAGGTACCTTTTAATGCACTATGAGCGTTGTGCGCTGTGTTTTTTGTATTTTTGTGTGCTTATAGGGGGGACCAGAGCCATCCCTGGTGTCACAGCTGCAGACGCTCCATATACTTCAATTTATATTTAAGGTCACCTATTAAATTACATCACATTTATCACTTCACTTATATATATTGTAGTTGCGCACCTTTACTTTGTTCACCTTTTCAATACATGGCTTCAACCTGTAAGGATCCATTGCAGGCTCCGCACCCGTCAAGGTCCAGTCACCTGATTGGTTCTAGTCTCTCTCCTGCCTGCAGGGGCAATCCGGCATCTGATTCGGCGGTCCTCCTATTTAGGCTCTGCCCTTCCACCAGGAAGTTGACTGAGCATAATCCTTGTGACGTGTGCTGGTCACATTCCCTGTTGCTTCCCCTTGTCCTGCATTGCCCGGTTCCGGTTTACTACCCAGCTCTCCCCAATCTTCAATCTCGTCTTGCCTTCTACTGCCCTGCACTCTACAACCCTGGCCGGCTAGCCACCGCCACAAACTTGCACACCGGACGTGACTTCGCGGCTCCAGGTCGGTGTTTCCAAATCCCCACCTCGGCCTCGCGGCCCTGTCCTGTTTGTGGCGAGCATCCGTTACACAACCATCACAGTTAGGCAATCACTTCCTCAAGCGAAGAATTCCACTATTCCAATGTCTGGGAATCAGACATTTGGTCACGGCCGTCTACCGGGACCAAGTCTCCACGTGCGGACCGGTCGACAAGGCCACTCCACCGCTGGACACTCTTCTGCCAGTCGTTTCGACAATATGGTAAGTTAATGTAAGGGCTTTTAGCGGTTAGGGCACGGGGTTAAGATAGGGGTATTAAGGTAAGGGGTTATGTTTTTAGGGTAGGGGATTAGGGTAAGGGGTTTTAGGGAAAGGGGTTAAGGTTTTAAGGGTAGGGGTTAGCATTAGTATTGGGGGTTAAGGTAAGGGGTAAGGTCAGGGGCTTACATTGGCGGCAAAGCAGCCAGCGGAAAGATGTCCCTGCGGTGAGGTGAGGTGAGTGGCGGCAAAACGGATCACGACCAAATGTCCTCGACCGCCAATGTCCACTCGGAGGTCTGTGTTTGCATTTCGCATTCTTACACCAACTTGAATAATTGCCTGGGGGTATACAGGAATTAACTGATATCATCAGTCCTTGGGTCATAGCCACCAGGAGGGAGGTCTCAGCCTCCTGATAGATAACAGTGACAGGTGTGTGCGCTGGAAGCAGTGAGAAGAATAATGTGCACGCAATGACTGGCCCATTATGCCCGTATTGTGAGAGCCGGGCATGATTTGAATATGCAACACAAAGCTCAGAACAGCGCTGGCATGTTACCCATCAAAGAGTCAATAGAGCTGCCCTTTCATTTATATGGTGAACATTATTCCCAATACGCAATTTGTAATGTGTGTTAGATGATGGATAAATGACCTTTAAAAAAAAATGTATAAAGGGCTCCCTTACAAGCCACGTAAACTGGAGAAAACCCCTTCATGTGATTTCCCACAACTACTTGAATCACAATGCACTTGTCTTCCTAAAATACCTTCAACAACTGCTAGATTTATTATTAACTGACTCTGAAGCTGCTGTTTCGTTACATATTCATTTCCTCGTTGTCAGTCAGGCTGCAGCACACTACAGTTAAAGGGTTAAGTAGCATGGACGGGGGGGGAGGGGGGTTTAGTGGTCGCTGTGTGTATAACAGCGGCGTGGGTAACTCCAGTCCTCAGGCCACCAACAGGTCAGGTTTTCAGGATATCCCTGCTTCAGTCTTCGACTGCACCACCTGTGCTGAAGCAGAAATATCCTGAAAACCTGACCTGTTGGTGGCTCTTGAGGACCGGAGTTGTCCCACCCCTGGAGTACAATGTCACCGCTGTTCTCCACTCTTCTAAAAGGCACACAACTGGATGTCACCTAACAGTGCAGCTTTATCCCAAGATGAGTATTTTTGACTGGTTTACCCTAAAATATTTGATTTAGCCAAGAGCTTGAAGCGCATTGCAGCACTTAAAAAATATCGGGCTTGTTTACATTTCTCTCGCTGCATTAAGAGAGCTGTAATGAGCCTAAATTTACTTCCCCCACAGACATATCTGTAATTCCTTTTATGTTTTCTAGCAAGACCTGATTGATTGGCTGTTGCAATGGTCGTTTGTGTGTTTTTTAATGGCAGCTTTTAATGTGCCCAAATGCACATTTTATTCCACAACACAACTCCGCATTGTCGCTCAGTATCTGCAAAAATATTTTATGCGCGTTATCACACTGCTGCTGAAAGCCTCAGTAACAGCAAGGAAAATGTTAATTATTGCTAAACTCTATATATTGATGGACACTACGGAACCTGAAGAGATCCTACATGTAGCACTCTCTGTGGGGAAAAAAGGGAGTGGACTGATAGTCTGTGAGATAACAGATATCTCCACAAGGAGGTCAATTGACCAGAGGCTGACCATATATTGACATATATAGTATATGTCCACATAGGACTAAAATTCAAAACAGTACAATTTGAATAATTTTTTTAATTATTATTTTTTTTCTTTTCTTCCCAAAGCTTTATTGCTAACGGACAGACAAACAGAGACAGACACGTGCCCCCGGACGATGGCTGACTCGTGGTGTGATGCAGTCGCGGAGGCAGAGGGACTGAGGTCTAATGCGCAGGCAGGGGGACTGAGGTCTGATGGAGGCAGAGGGACTGAAGTTTCCGGCGGACGCGGAAACCCTGATCGTGACAGCGGCCATTTTTTGCGATCCCGGTTATAACACGGTCTCATTATGTGGACCCCGAGCACCGAGTTATAACAGAATTCAGCTGTATTTGTAACCATGTATTTGTCATCATACATCTGTGCCCAGGACATACTTGAAAACGAGAGGTAACTCTCAATGTATTAGTTCCTGGTAAAACATTTTATAAATAAATAAAACAGCTCCAATCAAGGCTTCCAGTTTGCTAGGCTGGGGCAGGCGGATTAACTCATCTCTGCTGAGCTTTACCTTTAAGTATCAGACATCTCCCAGTCTCCTTTGGCTAGCTGTAAAATTAACATCCTCCTCCTTTTCATACTGCCTTCTCCTTAGTATGGGCCTCTTTCTACGTTTGGGCAGGGAAGCCAAAGTTCTCAATTCAATAAATCATTATTCATTTGTTACCACTCTCACTGGTTTCTCACCTACATACACACATGCCACAATGGAGCACAGGCATTAAATGAAAGTTCGGGTTATCGCAACAGTTCCAATGTCAATGCTCATTCAAGTCAATCAATACAATTATCTACAGGCTCAGACCTGTGAGATGATCTCATCCTATTAGAATTAAAAGCATCAACTCTTGTGACCACCATTTCTTTTATTTATGGCATATATCCTTGCCCTTTCCAAAGCGATTATTATATTTAAAACCCGATGCTCTGTTCAAGGGGAAATAAGCTTTGGAAATACGAAGTGTTCAAGAGGTCAAAATGGAGTTCTCCCCAGAGCCGACTGCAGTCTTAACGTTATCATGGTAACAGAGATGTACTTAGCGGGCAAGATACTAACATTAAGAGAGTAAAAGGGGTAGTTCTTCCTGCCTGCAGGAGTTCTCCAGAGCTGAACAGCGTTCCCTTTAACTCGAAGGACCCCCTGCTTCCCGAGATCATTACCGGGAAAAGAGCCGCCCCTAACATCCCCTCCAGGGAAACAAAATGGAGGTTTAGACATCTCCCATCACGTGAGCCAATAGGAAGTTGTGACATCATCCTTTGCAGCTTCCTATTGAGCGCCATGTGGGTGACTGAAAGCATCTAGGAAGTAGCGGCAGTATCATCTCCGGTTACCATCTCGGGAAGCAAATCCCCAGAGTTCAAATGAACAGGGTTCAGGGTCACAGACCCCCCGCTTCCAATACGTGTTAAAGAAAGTGGGGTGCCTTTAAACCAGGGGTGGGGAACTCCAGTCCTGAAGGGCCACCAACAGGTCAGGTTTTAAGGATATCCCTGCTTTGGCACGTGGCACGATTGTATCTTAAAACAAAAAAGTGTTTTCCTGGTCATTGCCTCGTTCAACAATTCGACAGGGAACATTGTTATGTGTAACTCAAAATGACATGGATGGCTTTTATAGTGATTTTTTTAACAGCGTTACTAAAAGGACAACCTTACTGGACAAGCAGAATGCCTGCAGAACATTTGCTTTCAGCGCTGAAACACCAGGGTAGGCACTTGAAATGGGTCACAACAGAACTGGCCAGCTGGGCCTCAGCCACAAAACAGACAGCAGATCTGCTCAGCTGGGCCTGCATAATCTATTATACAGCATTAAAACAATGAAGATTACATTTGTTTAGTGTTCTGGGAAACAAATTAAATGCCTGGTGCATTGGAAAATGGTTGGCATCTCAGCTCTCACAATACGTTTAATTTACAAACGAAATAGGCACTATAGCCCTTCGTGGGACATCTCTATACACAAATGAGTACTTAATCCAACAGTTCATACCAACCCTGTTGAATAAAATATATGCTGCAGTGTAATGTTATATTACAAATAACTATGCAGCACTTAAAACTCTGGCTAATAACTTCTGCCTACTTCTAATGCTCCTATTATAGAAACTATCGATGGCTTACTTCTCCCCCTACCCCTTTTTCTGTACATAGGTGGAAAGCAGGTGGTCCCCAGAGCTGAACCCCATTAATTCCAGCTCTGGGGACCCCCATGGTTCTTGAGATCCTGACTGGAGAAGATGCTACTGATTATTTCCCTTTATTTAAATGCCCAGCGTCACGCTGGCCAATAGAAAGCGATCCCGGATGTTGTCATGGCTTCCTCTTGGCCGGTGTAACACTGGTAAAGTCAAGCGCCATTTTGTTTGATTGGTACGGGTGATGGGGGGGCGGGGAACTCTATCAGAGGCACCTTACTCTGTATACATCTCCAGAACCAGAGGATCTCCGGAGCAGAAATTATCAAGCTTTAACTCCAGAGACCACATCCTGGCAAGAATCTGCGTGTCGATATCTTTGATATTTTCTCCTAGGCAGGAGATTTGGGTAATGAATGACGAACCTCCGAATTTTTATATAATGACACGTTTATTTCTTTTTTATGGGGCATCCTATTTTGACCTACACCTCAAACGTGAGGTTTTTTTTTACCATCATCTTGTATACTGTAGTCATCAGCAAGGAGCCCCCTTAATAATACGGTGAATCCTAATGATTGCTGACAGTGGAATCTGAAGTTGGTAATTACTTTAAAATTAGTGGTCGAGAAAAATACAAAAAAAACTATCATCATAAGTTTTTATTACAGTTCATTGGGTGCTTCCCTGTAGTGCCTTTCTAATGGATAGCCTTGCATTTCAAATAACAAGACGCTGTTCTTTTATTTATTCTTGTATAACCATTCCACGTTAAAGCTTGTTTGCAATGTAAAAAAACAGACAAAGCATTTTTTTAAATGACTACACCTGACCTAGCATTCCAATGGCAAAATCAGAGAAGAGCCTCTTACCATAAAATGTTTTTTTCTTAGCCTGATCAGAGAAGTGCTAAGCTGTCCTGATCGTGAATGTTTGTGCAAATAAAGCTTGTTTTACATTGGGTCCATTTTTTTAATATTGGCAAAATCTGGCGACATTTTCCAAACGTGTCAATGGCTTTGCAAAACCTGCAACATTTCTCAAAAATCAGCCAAACAGTGAAAAGTTACATAACTGTTTTCCTACATTATTCCAATCCGTAATGAAATGACCGATCGTCCTTTTAGCCTTTTTACCATCATTGTGTGGGCCACCAGACAAGATTGTAAGGATGTTAAGTTACAGACTATTTGATTAGCACAATACTAACTGATCAGCACTAACGAGTTAGCATAGAAATGACAAAGTGAGTTTCTCAATTCAACACATAAATAGAGCAGAGGGTTTTCAGCTCCCTGAAGTTAAGCATTGTGCTAGCCGGGACATGTTACATGTACAGTTCGCTACATCCGGTGCTATAGATTCCATCTGTTCAGAGTCTAATTTCCAGCCCAATGGAGCAAATGCAATGGTAAAAGCCTTTGTGCCAGCCGCCGTTGGCGATGCATTAGAAAGTCCAATGCCAAGTTCTGCAGCTCAAGTCTTCCAAAGTTAGATGCCATACTTTGGCCACACAGCTGAATGTGCTATATTGTCCTACATAAACTACCATTGGACTGATAGAGAGGCTCACTAAATGGACTTTGAACTCATAAATAAATTTAAAAAACTGGTGATATAATTTTCATGGTATCTGTAATAATATTAATAACTTTATTTCACACAGCGCTTTTCTCCCAATGGGACACAAAGCGCGTCACAATTACAGTATAGGGCGCGGTACACAGCACGTAGAAATGTTACAGACACAGTCCCTGCCCAGATGAGTTTATAACCTATGATTCTGGTGCCTGAGGCACAGGGAGATAAAGTGACTAACTCAAGGTCACAAGGAGCTGACAGGGGGAATTGAACCAGGTTCCCCTGATTCGCCAAACTCAGTGACATTGTCCATGCCTTTACTGACTGAGCAGCTGCTTCAGCAAACTGCTTCAGTAATACAGAATCCTTTTATACACAAGCTGACTCACTGATGCGTTGAGTGGTTATTTTAATGTAAAACTGTGCAAAACAACTTTTCTCCACCAGCTTCAATTTCATGTTTTAGTGATTAAAGGTACTTTTCAAACTACATAGGAGAAAAGGATATACAGACGGAAATGTAGTTATCTCTTGATCTAAATCCAACAAAAACAATCCTAGTGGATAATAACGGCTAGTCAAAAATGGCACCCAACTGTTCCAATTTAAACATGATTTATTCTACAAAAAAAAGAAGAAGAAAAAGAACACAATAAAAAGCATACCTGGAATTAAAGATTAATACAGATTTTTTAATATAAATAGTGAATAAAAAGTGAGAAATGACATTAATAGATGTTTCACTATAGGGTGTTTAATCCATTTAGCTCTGGCAGCAAATGCCAAAAAGGATTGTAGATTATCTATCAAATTATAGATGTTACCAAAGGCTCCAGTACTTTTCGGATCACCTGGTGTATTAATTATGCGTAAGAAATGGCAGGAGTTGTGTAAACAATGAAGGGAAATATTGATACATGTTTGCAGCTTCTCAGATAATGAAGAACTAGTGAGTTAGTTGAGTATTTCAAGGAGGTAAAAAAATATTGCCATGGTAACAAACAGACTGCATTCAACCAGCAAATGGAACATATGTAACATGCACAGCAGGAAAACTGCCATTTCTAAAGAATAATAAAAAAGGAGATAAGTGTCTTGTTTTGTGCCCATAGCTTTCTTCCACATTGGTCAAGGTCTTTTGTTGTGGAACAGTCTTTTTAATGCCTTTGATAAAGGATGTGCCGCAGTCAAACTAAAAACAGATTGATTGTGATAAGAATCTGATTAGAGCCTGATCAAGAGGTTCATATTTTCTTAATATCGGATTCTATATATAGCCCAGGTTCCCCCTCTGGGCTCCCCCTTGGCCTTCCCTTACCTCTGCAGCAGCTGTGGGTGACCGCCGGAGGGTGCCCGACAGATGCCCGGTATGCCGGGAGTTGCGGTGAGGAGTGCACGAGCGTGGCGGTAGCGTCATGGAGGCGACTGAGTCGCATGAGGCTTTGAAAAGCCGTCATAACGTGATCCACATAGCGGAGCGGATCCCGGCACCCCCTACTGAGGTAAGAATCTCAAGAAGTAGGGGGTCCCCGGAGCGGAACTTAATGGTTTCAGCCCCGGAGACCCGTGCTTCAATCCTACGTACAAAATTAAAAAAAAAAACTGCTTGGATTGATGCTGTAAAGTGGATAGAGAGGGTGTTAGTGGGATATGGAGGGAAAGGGTATTCCAGAGGTGTGGGGCAGTCAGTGAGATAGATTTTAGGCGGGAGAGGGTTTTATATACAAAAGGGGGTAGAGAGAAGACATCCTTGAGCAGAACGCAAGAGTCGGGATGGTGCATAGCGAGAAATTAGGGCTGAGATGTAAGGGGGGGGGGCAGAAGAGTGGATAACCATAAAGCAACAGTCCAAGCTGCCGTTTAAAAAAAAAATCCCCTTTAATATGTGCATCAATATAATCCACACAATAAGTAATTAGCTAAATTGCCAATCGATCCGTTCTCCTGTGATCGATCAGCGAAGATTCAGCTCGGGTGGTTCACTAAATGGCTATCTCTCTGTAGATAAGCCCCTGATGAAGACTTAGGCCTCGTTCAGGGTGCTGGCTTCGGAGGGAGGGCGTGCTGCCGTGCGTGCTGCCGTGAGAAACAAAGTATTCAATTTGAATACTGGTTTTCAGGGTAGCAACTGCCCTGTCTCCGAAGCCAGGAGTTGAAGCTGACTACAGTTTCAATAAACAAAAATTTCGTTTTTTGGAGCTGCAGCAGCGTCACAGGGACCAAGGCAGCCAACGAAATCATTCTTCAGAATGATTTCATGACTGCAACTTGGATACTTACCCTGCCGTGTGTAACCCCACCCCCTCCCCAACACTGAAAAGTCTGCTGGGGGATAAACACAGATCGCCCAGCAAACTGCAGCACTGCCTCCCTCACGCCCTCCCTCCGAGTCCTGCAGCTGACACCCTGAACGAGGCCTTAGCAGTGGAAACGCGTGTTGGGTGATATCAGTGATCACTAAAGAGCCCTTGTTGATGACATCTGGAGTGGAGGACAACCTTAATCAGCCCAGTACCTGCTGTGACGGCCGTGGAGTGGATGCTGTAGCTGTGAATATCTTGTCTGACCCTATGACCCAGGGTGGTCTGAATGCTCTTAAACAAAGGCACTTATGTGTTTTTAAAATTAAAAACGGTATTATACTATTTTGTTTTCCCCTTTTTTTATGGATTTCCCCCCCTCTATATGGATCTGGAGTACCTGTCTGGAGATATAAGTTGGTAACTTTGAACAACCACAACGCTTTCATTTCACGTTAAACACGTGAGTGCAAATTTTATAGAACTTCCAGCATTGAAGCTATTTTGTTGGAATAGACAATATTGCACTATTTTGTGTTTTCAATTTCTTTTTCATGTCCTGATGTGATTTGCGCACCTGTTTCTCCTTCGTTTGCTGATTGAATTTGGTTTGAATTCTACGTCAGGAGCTGCACTCATTAAGGATAGTATATCATCTGTGTTACTTTTGATTTATTTGTGATATTATTTGCGCTTGTTTTTTTATTTCAAGAAGCTACATTAGGAGAGTGATTTCAGCAGGGGAGACGCTGAGACAGATTTAGGAAAGAGTTGAGTTATTCTGGCAGCAGCGCTTAGGATAGATTGTAGGGGAGACAGGTGAGAGGCAGGAAGACCGGACAGCAGACGGTTACAATACTTGAGACAGGAGAGAATGAGGGCCTGCGTTGGAGTTTTAGCAGTAGAGCGACAGAGCGTATCTTTGCAATTTTACAGAGGTAAAAACGACAGGTTTAGCTACGTTGTGAATGTGAGAGGAGAATGTGAGAGAGGAATTAAATGTGACCCCTAGGCAGCGTGCTTGGGCTACTGGGTGTATGATAGTACTGCCAACAGTAATGTAGAAGAGGGCAGCAGGGCCAGGCTTGGGAAGAAGTTTGGGGAGCTCCGTCTTTGACATGTTAAGTTTAAGTGGGTGGCAGGCCATCGAGGGTGATATAGCGGAGAGATATTCAGAGAGTTTGGTCTGTACAGCAGGTTTAAGGTCAGGGGTTAAAAATATACATTATAATGTATTAATAAGGTATCAAATATTATTATTTTGTCCAGTACAAGACAGAGACATTCTGTGTAAAAAACATTACAATATAATAGCACATTTTCACAAAAAAACATTCCTACTTCTACTTTATGACCTCGTAATGCTTGTAATAATTAAGATAGTTTGTCAAGTGAATATTACTTGTTGATCCTAAATGTAAGCAGAGTTTACAAATGCAATGCCAGGGGTGTGTCCCACAGTATGTATGGGGACGAGAGAGTTTAACAAGCCCTGTTTTAATCAAAATATTAACATTGGTTAAATAATGAAGATGTATTTCATCGGTTTCTTTATTTTGAATACATTTCCCTATTTTGATCATTTCCCTTACTGAACGACTTGGTACCTGAGATGAGGATCTACACATCTTCCTGTGAATAGAAGCAAATCAGAGCCCAATATAATCCAGTAACTCTGTTAATGACCTGGCCAGAACAATAAGCTGCCAATGTAATGTAACATACACTTCCTTATTCATACTAACCCTATGTTTTAGTCATCTGGACAGTTAAAAACAATAAATAATAAAATAATAGTTGAATCTTAGTTTCACCTGTAACTTTCTTACCTTAATTTAAACTTGGTTTGTGTTGAATTTTTAGCGATCGACACAAAATATGTCAACGTGTCCCCTTTTTTGACACTCCGGGCTAAAGAATGGATGACCACATTACCATCTAGTTGCACTTCCATTAAAGAATGGTTGGTGCATGCCTGGTAAAGGTAAACGCTTCCAATCCTCTGCAAGGGTGGACCAGAATCATCAATATTATTTCGTGCTGGTCCTATTCCACTCTTCCTTGTGTACTCCGTAACACATTGCTCTTTCTCATCACTTGGTTGAATGGTATAATACAACTCCACGGCACTCACGTCAGGTTGCTCAATCATTTTTTTATGACCAGCGACCACCGTTGGTGGGTCAAACCAGCCAGAGAGCAGCTCCAGCTCAGCCACACATAACCCCAGGTCACCCGTTAACTTGCAGTTTCCCTTCACTTCTCTCGTCTCGCGAAAGGCAAACACCCGTACACAAGGAAGTCTCTCTGTGGTGCTGTAGTCGTCCCAGTCTCGCCCTACAATATAAAACAATATCTGAACTTTGGGTCTGGTGGGATAAATCTTTGCATTGATGATGTGTGTTTTCATCTTCCAGTTAAAAGTAAATTTATCTGTAGATCCAAAAAGACTGGGTATCAAGAGTAGGTCTTGTGGCACAGCCTGTTCTACCACAAAGGGGCCATAGCTGGCATTCACAACTGGTTGTTTCTTGGCCTTGTAAATAACGAAGGATTCAACTCTAGATTGCAAAGTAGAATTCCTCATAATGTCCTGGTTTGCTTCTTTGAGGAAAAAGGAAACGTCAGTCTGATGGATGGTATAGCTCACAGGCAGGTAGGTAGGGAGCAAAGAAAACTTCTGGATGTTGTCTAATATTCCACGGCTCTCTGTCACTGTTGAGAAATAAACAAAATACAATTACAGATTTTCAGTTTCAATGTAGTTTCATTCAGTGTTAAAAGAAGACGGGTGAGAAACGCAACAATGAGCGTTTCTTAAATTACACGCCATGCATACCAAAATGTGTTCCTTTGCGATAAAACACCCCGAAAAGAGAGACCCATGTGACTTGTATTCCTCCCTAAGCAAACCGATATACAGTACATGCAGAGATACCTGCGCACAAAAAGGAACACACCTAAAATACCTGGGAAATAAACTCATTCGAATATACTTTGCATGCAAATTAACATATCAAGTGTGTTCCTTTTTGTACACCGGTACCTGCCCACGGATCTCTCAGCTCTCCAGGAAAACACATTTCTGGAAGAGAGTTGGACGCCGATGCAAGGCAGTGCTGCCACACTGGACGTGTGGTATAAAGGAGAATGAGGAGTCCAATATGAAACCTACATATATTGCTTGTGCTATCAAGAAGGAAAGGAAGTTCTATTGTCAGCGAGAAGTTAGTTTGCCCGGGGAAGTAATGTAAAGGGAAAAAAAGAAGAGGCGCAGGAACAGTGCCCCGGGGAACATCTACATTGAGTAGGAGGTGGGCCTGGGGGGGAGGATGGGGGGGCAGGGGGAGGGGAGGATGGGGGGAGTAGGAGGAGGGACAGGGGGAAGGGCAGGACGGGGGGGCAGGACGAGTAGGTGCTAGAAAAGGAAATACTGAAGAAGCGGTCAGATAGATAGGAAGAGGACCGAGAGAGGACAGTTCCATGAAGGCCAATGGAACGAAGAGTATGAATTAGGAGTAGTATGTACAGTAGTATCAAAGTATCAAAGGCAACAGAGAAGTCTGGTAATATTGGCAATGGAATCTGTTGCTGTGATTTTGCCTTGAGGTGGATCATTGGAAACTTTTATTAGAGCAGTCTATGTGGAGTAGTCAAGGCGGAAACCAGATGGAAGT
>NC_134495.1:16082385-16104885 GCF_040206685.1 Ascaphus truei | reverse complement strand
AAATAGGATTACCCCACAAAAATCTAGTGCAGCAAAATGTATCAAAAAATGCAGTTACTCTCTTCAAAAACTTTAGTACAGTGCATGGTTACAGAAAAAAAAGCATGTTACCATACAAGAAACACACAGTTTAATATGCAGATAGTTTCATAAAAATAATGGGATAAAACAAACAGAAATGCCTGACATACATTATCACATATTAGGCTTCTCAAAGGGTCTCGAGTTGGAAATAAGATAATTCACGTGTCATAGCATTGACACTGCCTGTGTTCAACTAAGTTCATTTCCCAGATGCATGGTTTTTTTATCCTAAAAACCTCTGCATTGAAAATAGAATGAGCCCACCTTCTGAGGCGTGTTCTTAACTCCCTTTCATCACTCTAGATACATTACACGGCTTGGGGAGAGAAAATTGTTTTTTTGTAAATTAAAAAACGGCCCGAGTATGAAAATACACCATAACTTTCTTTCTACGACCCCTTTATAGTTTGTACAATTAAAATACACGTGTGGACACCCATCTTGGTAAGGGTAACTTTAGTCTTTGAAGGTGAAATATGTATCTGATATGTATCTGATGTGTCCTATTTGGTGTCGTTTAATCCATCTGATCACAAATGCCAAAGATATATTTGTTATTCTTGTGATCAATGTCAGATCTAAAATATCTTTTATTTTTCGTAAAGACCTTAGACTGAATGGTGACTTTTTTGTCACCTTTCTCTGCTGCTCACAGGGGGGGGGGGGATTTCAGGAATATATTGCCCCAGTTAAAGATGACACACAGGGCCGGTGTGGTAGGTTGGGGTACTGTCACAAGACCTCCATAATATAAACAGAATTTTATTGAGCCATCAGTGATAACCCCAAATTAAGCTCCGGTTTTCATGATGAAACCTTACTATAATTCTTACTATAAACAGTTGTGTTAGGTTATGGCTAAATCACCCCATAATCCCAGATCAAGACTCTTGGATAACCCGCACCAGGACCTGTCATACATAGGCCAGTTTGACTTAACATAGAAGAGAAATAGGTCCTTTAAAATGTACGTTAATTCTGTGTACCAGATTATTAATACTGAATATTTTAATGGAATTATCGTAACATGAGCATAGAATAAACATGGTCGAATTAAAAGCAAATGTGATGAACTGGAAGCAAAGGAAATGGGGTAGAAGACATGAAAATCCAATCTTCAATTATAATATTATTTCTGGGGGGGTTTTATAGACGACATTTACACTGTTCACAAATTACACAGACATGCTAGAAAAATGTTCGTCTTGCGTGAAACAATATAGTCTTTTCATTTTATCCACTGTGCTGTGTAATTTTAGACATTTCTAACCTGTAACAATGGGAGCACAGGATTGTGGGTAATGACATGGAAATGTACACACAAGTCCTACTTTTTGGCTTTGATGCTGCTTCACAAATGCCTGTGGAACGTACGATAGCCATATGACAAAGTGCGCTGATTTGTAGAATTGTCCGTTTCATTTGCGGTCCCAAGTTTTTGTACATCTTTTGCTTTCAGTCACGGCGGATATGAACAATTTCTCTTGAATCCTTCGCGACATTACATACGCTCACCGGAAAGAACAAATAATGCGGATATTATCAACATCATATTTTTTAG
Source organism: Ascaphus truei (assembly GCF_040206685.1). Classification (NCBI taxonomy): domain Eukaryota; kingdom Metazoa; phylum Chordata; class Amphibia; order Anura; family Ascaphidae; genus Ascaphus; species Ascaphus truei. Next base: position 16,103,240 of record NC_134495.1, on the reverse strand, counting down.
TATATTGAAATCTGTAAACCAGATGGTTTAGATAGTGGAGGGCCCGGCAATTATTATAATTTATGTCACAAAACATAGATTTATTACTTTCTGCCAATCTATTTGCGTAGTAAAAAAAAAGCTATGATTTATGACTGCTTACAAAGATCTGTCATGGTTACACATCATAAAATGACTATCCTCCCTGAAGCGAGATGGTACAGACCCTCATATCAGAGCAATTCTTAAATACCCATGCATTATGCACATGTAATAAAATCAAAGGCTGACATACTGTAACAGGCATTTCTTAGTGTATATACACATATATATATACACATATATATATAGACAAAGAAAAAAGAATCCCAGATTAGCACTCTAGCATACAAAAGATGTCAAAATTTATTAAACACATATAACAAAATATATAATAAAAAGGATCCACAGTGTACCAAGGACTGATTGCTACTGAACACTAATGAATGGAAAATACATGAAGTTACAGACATAAGTATGAACACATTCAACAGATCACAAATAAGCTGGTATAAAAGCTGAAAGCTAATGTGTGAAAACCAGAAGTAGTGAAGAGGTTAATATGACAGAAGTAACTATGTATAGTCTTCCATATGCACACGCAGAGACCCAAACCCTAAAGTGTGGAGGCAGCTAAATTGCCTCCTAGCACTTGGACCGGCCGGTCAGAATCACCAATAATAAAAGCTCAGAATAGCTGCATATGCTGATGTGTGCACAGACAGTGGGTAATATATAGCAAACATGTATGAGTATTGCACATTGAATTGGCACACACAGATAAGCAGCAGAGCTAAAGACAGATGTCAACAATAAGTATAATGGAGTACTTAGCACTGGTCCAAGTGAGGGTTAATAGTGGCTGGGTGTTTGCAACTGGAGCGCTGGTAGAGAGCCCAGATAGGTGAAATTGCCACAATGCGCATGCGCAAATGAGCAGAGAGAGCGCCAAATTGAAAATTGCAGCAGGTGAGAGATGAATCAGCCTGGGTCACCGCTGGATCCTGAACAAACAAAAGAGGGGCTCTTTTATTAACCCTCACTTGGACCAGTGCTAAGTACTCCATTATACTTATTGTTGACATCTGTCATTAGCTCTGCTGCTTATCTGTGTGTGCCAATTCAATGGCGATATGAAAAAATACACAATTTTAATAATCCCAGTAAAAAAGGTCCAACAAATTTACACTCACGAACGACAAAAATATATAAGCATGTAATGAGTTAATACTCATTCACCAAACGCCGGACATCACCGCTCCGCTTGCACGCCTCACTTCCACGTGTATTTTCGGCACCTCTGAGCCACCGTCCAGCAGGGGCCTCCGAGATTGCGCAACTCCTCCAGATATCACCCGGAAGTGAACCGAGTCACCAGCAGCTCCGGATATGAGGAATGGATAGTGTGACCTTAGGACAGGTCGTCAATGCGTGGCGGCATATACAGAGTCTCTAGCAAAGTCCCGAGTATGGATAGGTAGGATGTAGTGACTACCACTGGCTCACACTGCAATTCCCTACGCGTTTCTTCACACTTAGGTGATTTCATCAGGGGATAAATGACGGACATACGTCATGACTATTTATATTTGCATAAACCAATCAAATAGGAGCTTGGCTAATTATAGAATGGAAAGATATATTAATTACACATGGATATCATTAAAATAAATGGCTTTAAAGCCTATCTAAAACTGATAATATATATCAATTAATTATCAATCGTAAATATGTAAATATATATTTCCCTTTAAATCTACAGCATCATATATATATATATATATATATATATATATATATACTTTTATAGAAATAAATTAGTAGCTTATAAATGCATGGATATATGTATACACAATCATGTTTATACCTTCGGTGCATAGATGTATACCTTCAATCAATACATAGATAGGTATAGCGATATAGCAATGTTTATATATACAAACCAATACAGGATATTCGTTAATTTCAGTATATATTTACACCGTGATTACATGCACATGCATGAATGCCATAAATAACAAAAACAAAAACAGGGTACATATAATCAATAAAATAATCAATAATGAAAAAAGAGAAAGAAAAAAGAAGAAATTGGAAGACAACTTTTATTATGATATAATTATAATTTGTCCTATATATTTGAGGTCAATGCTAGCCACATTTAGTGACCAACATGTCTCTCAAATATGGGCTACTATAGGAAATATTATGATAAATGTAAATTCATTTAGTAGTTGGAAGAAAAAAGATTTGTTAACTATTAATCCACTATTAGTGTATAGTTTATAAATAGCTAAATATACACACAAACACATGAACCATTATGAATATTCACGAATATTTATAACCATGCAACAGACAGAGTGAGAGCCTGAATATACATATACATAGTCCATATAAAGAAGTATATGGGAACTAGCTCACATCTTATATAATTCATATACAATTCATGATCTATAATCATGATTATATATAAATCATGATTATATATTTAAATCTATTTAAGTGCATATAGAATCTGGTAGAACAATAACAGTTTACAGAAAAGAATGAAGAATTTACCAAGCAGATCTGAACTTTGTATCCGAGGCCATAAGCATCGCAAACTGTGAAGAATGTGCAATACAGCATAAAGTATCACTGTTAGCAAAGGAACACCTCTATATGTATAGAAAAATATGTGTGACTATAATGGAATTATGTGACACTAAATAAATGTTAATTCTAACCGTGTTGTATAATTGTGTTTAATTAATTATAATTATATGTGAAAAAAATGTTTATATATTTATATATATATATATATATATATATATATATATATATATATATATATATATATATATATATATATACCTCCCTACCTCTCTCTACCTCTCTCGAGATTGCGAGAGGAATGGACTGTATGCTGCACTCATTCAACCACTTGAAAAATATTGGTGAATAGTAGTAACAATTCAAAATTAACTTTTATTAAGTATGGATATAAAATAAATGTCAGACTCAAAGAAGTCAGTAAATGATGGTGCTGAACATACTGTACCTAATTACCTTTCTTGCAATCTCTATACGTTCATTCCTGTTTTGCACCATTTTCCTATTTTTGACTACACATACCTTTCTACATCCGAAAGCCGAGCAAGGCGTGTTTCTCCGCTAATGTTTACCTTTATATCTCAAAGCTAGATCTTTTGGAGGCTGCTTTTCAAGTAATGTTGAATAAATCTGTTATATGACTCAATTATATTTTAATAACTATTTCCTTTCAAACAGCAGCGACTGTACGGCACATGCAAGAATTTGATACAATGAATCCTTGCTTGAAAAAAATAGTCTAATTTGTAGTGCCTGAGGCAGAAGGAGATATTGAGTTGACACTGGGTATTAAAATACATCATAGGCAAAAGCTTCGTCTAACCCACAATTTGTTCTCCGTGAAATAAGCGTTTATTATGAACATTACAAAATTATTCTTTACATGGAACTGTTGTTTTTTGGATAAACACCGATTTTCACTTGAAAGCCCAAATCTATTTTGTAAAGCACTTTTTTTATTCCCTAACAAAGTCTCTTTCCATCCACACAAATGCATTTGTTTTACTGTACAGTAAATAAGAGATGTCCCTATGACCAATATTTCAGAATACTTCAACTGATCCTTAGAGTCATATATTAAGGATCTATATATTTTTTTTCTATTGATCATTGTATAATATGCTACTGTACTATTCTAACAAAACCAATACAATGTATCATATTCTGCAGTAAGGTATTATCGTTTATTTGTAAAGGGCAAACATATTCCGCAGCACGGTACAATGGGGTTACAGAGATACATTACATATACAGAGTTACATACCAGATAAGGAAAATTTGCACAAACAGATACAGAAGGTAATGAAAGTCCTGGTCAGAAGAGCTTACAATCTAGAGGGAATGAGGGACAATGTTGAAACAAAAGGTAAAGTGGCTGCTGATTGTGGGATGGAGGATGCCTCAGGATGGAGTATGGTCCAGCCACACAGCTGGTCTCATTAAGGTTTAAGGGTGTGTTATAGTCCAAAGCTAAACGGTCACTCCTGACTGTCAGAAGACATGACGATTGCGCCAGGATCACAAGCACCAGACAGAACAAAGGAGTTCAATAAACAGAGTTTATGTCGTCCGGAGCCAACAATGCGCAGAAAAATGCAAAAACAGAGGGTTACAGAGGGAATCCTACCTCACTAGGTGCTGGGCGCTGCTGTAACTAGCTTACCCAAGAAGTCTTCCACAATCCACCGGAGAGCATTCAAGTACGAGGGATGATAGCCACTCGCTTGCAGGTTCAAATCCCTGGCTAGTAGTCTGACACCAAGGCTAGCTATGAACCAAGAATATGTGTGGAGCTCTGATTGGCATATATACAATCCCGGCCTCCATCTGAAACCATGGAAGACCGTGTGCCGACCAGTCAGCAAAGAATTTGTCTTTGCCGGCCAATCAGAGAGCGAGGGCTCACTTGAGAAGGACCAATGGTAGGTGGGAGGTGACAATACTTTAGGACAACCAGAGGTGGATTTAGGCTTAACCTTTAATATGCTTGCCAGGCTGCCCCTACCGTCACACTAACTATATAGAAAAAGTCACCTCCAGATACATTAGTCTTTATTCTATAAGTGTTTTTAGGGGATTCCATTTATAGGAACCTCCTTACCAAGCGCACTCATTTCTTTGCTGATATCTGCTTGCCCTATATAGATTAAAAAAAACTATAATGCTAGCATTTCTAGCTAAGTCCAAGAGAGTTGATTCTCTTGCTGGTTATTATAATAATAATAATCTCATGCTCTTGTATAGCGCTGCTAGTTTCACACAGCTCTTTACAGAGACATTGTGCAGGCGCAGGTCCCTGCCCCATGGAGCTTACAATCTATTTTTTGGTGCCTGAGGCACAGGGAGATAAAGTGACTTGCCCAAGTTCACAAGGAGCCGACACCGGGAATTGAACCAGACTGGTTGACCCTACAACAATTTCAGTGTCAGTCAGTGTCTTTACTCACTGAGACACTCCTTCTCCCTGGTTATGGGACGACAGGTGCTGTGGTGATACACAGTATGATTTTGGAGACCTGGAAATGATCTGTACTTTAAACCTAATTGGACTTATATATTTTGTAAGCTCAAGGCGGTGTTGTGGTCTATAAAAGATACTCGCTCTCAGCAATCACTATAGTATGTGCATTTTCTAGTTAACAAAGGGTGGTGGGTTAACAATAGTACCTGCCTTAAACCTCCTTATTGACCAGGTTTTGGACGGCAATGGATTATCAGAGAATGGATGATATTTGTTACATTGCTGATGAACTGCTCTCCCTTTATAGTGCAGCACAGATCGTTTGTATTCTGCTATGAAGGTGCAATCAATATACTGCATTATTTTCCAGCTTCATGAATTGAATAAGTCACAAAGATAAACTATACCCCCTCCTGCTTTTGTATTGGCTAACGAGATAGTCTCAAAGCTGCCACCTTGCTGGTGTTACAACATGCTATTAACCTCTCTTTTTTCCTTCCAGCCATCTAGCTGTTCCTTCCACCGACTTGCACAGTTATTACCTAGCGAGATCCAGCACATCAAAAGAACGTGGAAAGCAAAAGAGTAATTTCAATAACTACAGTATGGGCAGCAGATACAAAATTATACATATTGATCAGCCGTTGCAACAATGTAAAACATTATTACAGGCCAAGCAAAGATCACCAGTCTGCATAGGATTGAAACCACTTCAAGAAACTTATTAAGAAAGGCACAGAACTGTAAAGACATCTAAACATATTCAGAGATGTATAGAACACCAGTGCATCAGAAGAACAAGTCCTTGTAATTATAACGTCTGCAATTGAAAAACTCCCAATGTACAATAAAGTTGCCCTAATAGAGTTAGGGGACTAGTACTTAATGCCACTGGCACCACTGATAACTAGTACAAACAAAGTCCCATATACTGAGAATAACAGGGTATGGCAACCCATAGAAAAGACTCACTTTTTGCTCCAGGAGTTTCCCACAGCAGGTAAATAAATGGTGTGCAGTCGACCACATGATGCAGCAGGAACAGGTAGAAAAACAGCAGCGCACTGCCAAGAAGACCAGGAGGAGGCTCACGGTTGCAACAGCAAAAATGTTTAATGCATAAAAAAAGATTGGACTAAATGTCCCCCCTAGCCACATCAATGGTCCACCAACGCGTTTCGGGCTCTATGCCCTTTCTCAAGGTGTACCTTACTCTATATCGTCTCCCTAATAGAGTAAGGTACACCTTGAGAAAGGGCATAGAGCCCGAAATGCATTGGTGGACCATTGCTGTGGCTAGGGGGGACATTTAGTCCAATCTTTTTCATGCATTAAACATCTTTGCTGTTGCAACCGTGAGCCTCCTCTTTGTCTTCTTGGCAGTGCGCTGCCATTTTTCTACCTAAACATATTCAGAACCATGTTTTTGTTCTAATTTCTCTCTATAACACATGCAATACACAATAAAGCAAAAGGATTATTTCTTACAGAGTGGGGTTTTTTTTTCTTTCTAACCCCAAAAATCTAAAAAAAAATGACAAAAAAATCCCTACAGCGTTCTCTAAATATAAAGAAATATGGCACCAAACAGGATTTAATAATCACAGTACAGAATTTAAATAGTTTGATTGGAAAGCAAGGAAGCTTTTACGCTGGCTGAGAGTTGGAGGACGTTTTTGCTGCAAGAGAAAGGGCAAAAGGGGACAGTTGCCAATGCCAAAGTTGCTACACCCCAATGCAATATGTAGGACCTGTAATTGTTACTGCACTTTGAGGCAGGGAGTCATCAAACCCCATTAATAGTGAGTTCAAAATCGCATCCACACCTTGGTAATCAACACTGCAGTAAAAACGTACCAGGCGTGATATAAAAATGGCCAGCACGATGCAGTAATTAGCTCCACTAATAAACAGGAGTTAGTTACTGCAAACGATGCAATGTGTCGGGGGAATTATATACTTCTCCATAGGGTTCTGTATTAAGAGTTATTAAAAACTCTATGGCAGAAAATACATTAACCTCTGGATGCCTTTGGCTACCAATTTATACTGTACCATAGGCACCAAAGGTGTTAATATCTTATGAACACTGCATTACCTACCCCATTGGCTACCTAGGAGGCTAGTCACTAATTGCATGGCAATGTTTTAATAACTGATATGGCGAGGAAAGAGTTAATATATCCCACTCTCTCCAGGGGCCCTAACCACCCTCCACGGGGCACCTACTGTACCTCCTACATCCACCTCGTATACCCCCTCCCTTCAACAAGCTTGACACACACTCTAGGAGCAGGTCTGTCAAACTTGCAGCCCGAAAGGCGTCATGATATGACCCGCGCCGGCTCATCAACCGCTGCGCTGGAATCAGGGGGGGGAGAGCTGGGACAACTGTCCTAGGCCTGGCAGGTGTGGAGGGCTCAGCAGGCGCTGAAAGTTGCGTCTGTTGCATTGTATGAAACGGATGGCCTGACATTCTCTTCTAGAAACTTCTGATACAATGCAGAATTCATGGCTGTGTCAATGATGTCAAGCCATCCAGGTCCTGAGGCAACAAAGCAGCCCCCAACCATCACACTCCCACCACCATGTTTGATGGTTGGGATGAAGTTCTTCTGTTCGAACGCAGTGTTTGGTTTTTGCCAAACATTAGGTTTCTCATTGAGACCAAAAAATTCTACCTTTGACTGGTCTGTACAGAGAAGTCCAGAAGTCTTGTGGATCATCTATGTGCTCTTTGGCAAACTTCAGACAGACCGCAATGTTCTTTTTAGAGAGCAGTGATTTCCTCCCGACTATCCTTCCATGAACACCACTCTTGTTCAGTCTTTTTCGGATAGTTGAGTCATAAACACTCACATTAGCCAAGGTGAGAGTGGCCTGCAGATCCTTGGATATTACTCTGGGGTTCTTTGTGACTTCCTGGATGATTTGCCGGTATGTTCTTGGAGAAAGTTTGGTAGGACAACCGCTCCTTGGTAGAGTGACTGTAGTCTTGAATTTTCTCCATTTGTGACTGTCCGGCAGTGTATTGGTGGAGCCCTAAATCCATAGAAATTATTTTGTAACCCTTTCTAGACCAATGTCCTCAGAGATTTCCTCTGATTGTGGTATGACTGGTTTTCACCATGCAGGTGTGTGGAAACCTAACACACAACGTTTCTGATCTTTAAATAGGATGGGACCTCCCAAACTCAGCCCCTGAAGATCTACCTAAATATTTAAACACCTGATTCTAATTCTCCCCTTTAATTTAACTGATAAAACCAGGATTTCACTTACTTGTTCAAATACCCTGACTCTTAATTACTCATTGTTTGTCTAAGTCATATATCATTTTGTTTCGAAAGCCATGCAATTGGTTAATATAAACCCTATTGGATATTTAAGAAAAGACTGGTTTTGATTCAAGAAGGTTATCATGGAAAAACTATGGCATTTCCGTAATTATCATTTGGGGTTCACAAACTTTTTCTCACCAATGTATGTGCTTCAACTCCCCTAAACAGGAGGCAAAAAGATGCCACTGTCAGAAATGATATTTTTCCATACAAACGGTGCTTTCATCTGCACACAACTGTGGTAGGATGAGCGATTGTGTATGACATGCGGATAGGTTTTAATGTTTAAAGAGAAGAAAGCGGCTTCCAGAGGACAGATCCAAATTTCTCCACTAGAGTCACTGTGCAGTTGATGCCTATACTAATAGGCAATTATATCATTGCGAAACAGTAGGTGTCTGTTATCACAGAGCAGGTTGGTAGGGATGGACAGTTACTAGAACAAAGGGAAGCAAATGGATCAGAATGTCAGCATAATGTACCCGGTTTATTTCTTTGTGCTTGCATTAATTGTATTTGAAGTCTATTTTGCCTGAAATGTGATGTTTTGTTTATAAGGAGGAGTAGCTTTGCTCTTGTGATTAAAGCAGCAATACTACTTTCCAACTTTTTAAACATTATTTGTATATGTAAAGCATGTGGCAATGTGTTATTCTACATTTTTACCTAAGCTGGCAATCGTTTGGTGCTCCCCTTTATAAATCTGGCAAAATCCTGATGGTGTGCCTAGCATAATGGCTGCTTCAGTCAGTGTAACTCAGCAGCTACAATGTATCCTTAAATCAGTAAGGTAACATTATCTACTGTTACAGTTTGCAGCTCAAAGGGCTGGGAATATTTGCAACAAATTATCCCAAACAGGAAAGTGTTGCAAATATCTTGCACTGCTTGGGAGGTGGTCTTAAAACCTGCTATAGAAATTAAAGGATGCTGCAAAACTCATTCAAAAATGGCATTGAGAGCTGAATAAAAACAAAACAACAACAAAAAACAATCACTCATACTAGAGCTGATTTTTTTTTTTTTAAACCATAAGATTTCACATGTTTTGCTGCTTTAAGATACACATATTGGATGCAAATATATAAAGTCAGATCCCTTGGCCATTTGCTCTGTTTAACTAAAATTCGTTTTTAAGCTCATTGGAGCAGTGATTCAAATAAGCGATCACTGAGGCGTGAGAACTTAAACAAGCGAGCACTGTACCACACAAAATCAACACAGCAAATGCTGCTTTAAAGCCAATTCCTACAGTAAATAAAATATATTTCTTGATGGATTTTGCCCCTGATCAAAAGACATTTCCTGGCAGCTGTCGAACAGTTGCTGATCTAGCAAAAATGGACTGCCAGTGAAATGTGTTCACAAAAGGTTAAATAATCATATAAATTGTGTATGGCTTATAGATATACAGGTACACAGGTCTGTATCTGGTGAGTTCATGTAATTGTACAACTGGGTTCTTATCACAATGGTGCTACTGACTCTTTGGTCACTAAGCAATATACTGGGAAGTTCTTTTCCCGGAGCTGGAGAAGAGTTCAGCTCCATTCACACCATACTGAACAGGGATATTTTGTATCATGGTGTGAAAGTGTGGGTTGGAAGTTTTTTTTTCTAACACATGATTGAAGCAGGGGGTCTCAGGAGCTGAACCCCGTTAATTTCAGATGCGGGGATCACCTGCTTCACGAGATACAAGCTGGCAATTACGCAACAATAGCGCTATACCCCAAAATAAATATGTCAAATATACACAATGTTTACAATCTAATGTAACATAAACATAAAATCAAGTAATATATCAAGAAAAAAATAGTATCCACTTAGATGATAAAGTCCTGCAGCCGTGAGTCCTTTGGGATTATCCAAACCGCATACAAACAGTCTTTGCAGTTAGAGCCCTCGTCCGTGCTGGAACTTTCACTCGTGCTCAATACAATGCATGAAAAATATAAACATGTAGAGAAACAATGAGGAGTAACACACTTAATTAAAGATGCTGTCACCTCGGTGAGAATGGTAACACTGGATGCTATTTCACACTCCAGAAATGGTGATTGAAATGACCATAAACACACACCACCAGCAAGCAGTTAACCCTTTACAGCCTTGATCAGTAATCTAGGTGTAACCCAATCAATTAAGATGTATCTTATTACACCATAGTACTCCTAGATTACACTGTGAATGATAGTTAACAGAGAACACTCACATCAATGGAGTTGAAGATGAAAAAATTGCACCTCTGCCGGATGGACAATTCTCAGCAATAATATGTGGGAAAGAAAAATGAAAACATAGCACAGAACACCCCTGAGGTGAGACATCTCTCACGAAACATGTAGGGTGAGGTTTGCTATCCTAAGTAGCTTATTTATTGATACCCTTTTTGCTGTGGGACTCTGTAAAACTCTACGCCAACCCTGGAACTCCTGTATTGGAGTCGCAGGGACTGCTGAGGATTACCAGGAAGTAATACCAGAGGCTCTACACGTGGACCCACAGAGGCAAGGATCCAAGCAGCCACAGAGGAAAGAGACATCAAAGGGCCCCCACAACCAGGCTTAAAGGGTTGAAAGGCTTACACAGAACGAAGGAATTCGTGAGTTTTATTCCAAGTGTTTGTTTTTAAATGTTGGTTCATTAAATGTTGGTATATAGCAGTTCTGTGCTATGTCTTCATTTTTCTTTTCCGCATATTATTGCTGAGAATTGTCCATCCGGCAGAGGTGCAATTTTTTCATCTTCAACTCCACTGATGTGGGTGTTCTCTATTAACTATCACTCATGGTGTAATCTAGGAGTACTATGGTGCAATAAAATTGATTGGGTTACACCTAGATTACTGCTCTAGGCTGTAAAGGGTTAACGGCTTGGTGGTGGTATGTGCATGTTTATGGTCATTTCCATCACCATTTCCGGAGTGTTTAGGGTGAAATTGCATCCAGTGTTACCATTCTCACCGAGGTGACAGCATCTTTAATTAAGTGTGCTACTCCTTGTTGTTTCTCTACATGTTTATATATTTCATGCATTGTATTGCGCACGAGTGAAAGTTCCAGCGCCGAGGAGGACTCTAACTGCTTCACGAGATACTTACCTCCGTAGGTGGTGCCGGTAAGTCGGCGCTGTTTAAAGTGCTTGGTCACGCGGGTCAATGGGAAGCTGTACCGGATGACATCTGGCCTATTGGCCAGAGGGATGCGAGAGCTTTGAACTCTCGGGAGCCAGGGGGTCCCCGTAGCTGAAATTGTTCAGCTCTAGAGACCTTGTTTCAATCCCATGTAAAAAACAATTCATTAAAAAAATAATGGTCTGCTCAGATTGCTGCGTTAAAGTCACACTACTGATATAGACTCACTGACTCAATTTAGAAATCAATTAAATAACGCCGTGCTTGAGCCTGGATATAATATTTGTGACTACAAATTGTATGGTCAATAGCATAACAGATGAGCAAATAGAGTTGTTATGCTTTGTAGTTTTGCATTCTGCAGGCTCGGGTCTCCTCAATAAACCTTCCAGCTATTTCATGTTGCACATTGTTAAATAGAACAGCAGCTCAAAGTCCTACTTTCTATCATGCATTTTTGAATCATTGTCATAACATGTATTGAATATTCAATGAGAAATGCTGACACGGAGCTTCAAATGCGGGTGGCTGTCATGCTGTCATTGTACAAATGCATATCATGGTGTATAATTTTAAATGTGTAAGAGTGTCATATCCATGTTACATTTTGTTTTGTCTCTACTAAGAAGAGGTTGGTATGTACACTGCAAACGCAGAATGTGACGCTACTGTTATTCTGAAAATAAACAGAAAATAAAATGTTACTTTTGTGGTTTGGGAGTCTTTTGTGCTGTTACTTTTGAAAGAAAGAACACAGTACTGGTACCACCAGTGCTGTCTTAACGCGTGGACACGCTGGGCAGTTGCCTGGGGGCCCCACGAGCATAGGGGCCCCATTCTAATCTATGCACAGACCAGAATTTAACACAAATTTTCCGATCACCCGCCTCAACATTCAAATCTCCCGCTTACTCGGTTGAAGGAGAAAATTACAACTTGTAGCGGAGAGTTGGCAGGGCCCAGTGCACTGCTTTGCCCGGGGGCCTATAATGCTGTTAAGACAGCCCTGGGTACCACCATGAGAATCACAAGTGGGCCCACACCGTTCCCCATGTTTAAGACTGGCACATGTACTGATCTCAACTATGGGGGAAAAAAATAAGTCAATGCTAAGATACAATGATTGACCGAATGACGAAGCACGCAGCGAAACGTGTCGAGTCATCGTGAGCGTCACCAATCGGAGGGGAGACACGTCATCTCGTAGGTCATGATACGCGAGGAAACCAAGGCGTTCCTGAGAGTCAGTGGTGCATCGGTTCCTCGGCACGATGGAGTGTGGGTGAGATCCGTCTCTCGTGCAGGGACTTCAAGGCTCCGTGACACCTTTACAGTCTTTCTATACATGCTTTCAAGAATTGTAAAATTGTGAGTGCCCATTCGTAAGATACTTACCTGATTTGAGTATAGGGTTTTGATGATCTGCACCATCCTGTTGTTCTCCTTCTTTTCGGGGAACCTGGATTGCACTACATCTGACATACACTTTATGAATGTATCCATGTCCGGCCAGAGAAGAGTATACTGAAGCAGACATGATGTTGGGTGCCTGATATAAGCTTTTACTTTGTGAGTGTGTATTTGCTGGAGACATTGGGAGTCTTCGACATTGTCAATACAATGTTGCACTATATATATTTCTTCTAGTTTTCCGGTTATTTGCGCTCCCCATATTTTCGAGACCAATACAATGATTTAAGACAGCGGTGTCCAACTCTAGTTCTCGAGGGCCACTAACAGGCCAGGTTTTCAGGATATCCATCCTTCACAGGTGGGTCAGTCATAATGACTGAGCCACTGATTGAGCCACCTGTGCTGAAGCAGGGATATTCTTAAAACCTGACCTGTTGGTGGCCCTTGAGGATTGGATTTGGTCAACCCTGATTTATGATAATGATGGATAGAGAGACATCGGGGCATTTAAAAAGTCCTGTGCACACTGTGTCAAGATTTTAAGATAAAATATCTCAAATAATCCAAAACTGAAAGCATCAGTGGACAATACTGACACTGTCAGATTATTAGGGTTGCCAGACATCCGTGTATATATATATATATATATACACATACATATATATATATATATATATATATATTGTGATGCCCACATCAAATTGCAGCAGCTTTTAGTCCCAGAATAAGGCCGGAAACCATGTATTTCTCTACACAGGTTTTATTTACAGTTTTAAATTATACACCAACAGGCCCACCGTCAAAAAAATCATAAAAATAACACCTATTCCCTTCCATTTAAAACATGCCCTATCATATGCACCCCATATGAACAGTCTTAGGTACATTAATATATTACTTAGCTCTTGGTCTATTACTGTTGGTGCTCCAGGTAATTCCCTCTGGACCCTGTGAGAGTTCAGAGCATCCCTCCTCCGTAGTTCCATGGTAATTAATAGGACATCCCTGCTTCAGTGCGGTCTCGTGTCCTTCCTTCCTCTTCCTGGGATTAAGACCCAGTCAGTCCCAGCAGTCTCCGCGACCACCGTCCACTGAGTCTAGGGGACTGTGCCAGCATCCTTAGCTGGGGAGAATTTTCTTTCTCCCCCTTCTCTGGGGAAAAACAGTCTCTCAGCAGGCAGCTCTCTGTGTCTGCCTTTTACACTTCCTTGTTCAATCAGGAGTCCAGCCTGCTCAATTAGTTTGCAGCTGCTGCTAGCTTCTCTAGGGGAGATTAACTCCCTGTAGACTGGAAAGCACACTAGCTGCACCACTCCAGCCTATGCATAGACAGTGATTGTATCACAATATATACAGTATACATACACACACATACACACACACGATAGTCCCTTTTTTCACTTCATTGTCCCTTTGCCCCTGAAAGGTCAGTTGGTCAGTTGGGCAGAGGAGGGCAGTGGCTCACACCAGAGGTCGACCCGGAAGTCATTTAAAATTTCCAGTGTCTTCCGCCAGGACGGGCTCCGCTCTCCGCTCTACAAGAGCTTTCACATTGATGGCGCAAGAGTGGAGAATAAAATGAATGGAGGGTGGGGGTAGAGATGGATGGATGGATGGAGGGGGGGAATGTGTGTGAGTGAGAGAGGGGATTGCGCATGCCTTATACTATGCCAACTCCAGTAACGCAGGCGAGTGATGAAGCTCGCAGGGTGGAGAGAGAGGTTGTCGCTGGTCAGAGCGGTGTGATGCATCACTCGTAGGGGGACCAGTTGTGCCTCTGAGAGCCGTAACTGCAGGTATTCCATGTCAAAAAACTTCAATGTGGTGACCCCACACATAATCTATACTCAAGTACACACAATAATGTAATTACCAATTGTTTTATTAAGTCAATTAAAACGTTATGAATGTGGCTGGGTATGTTAAGAAGCAATATAGTGGGTAGTGTTTATAAATACAGGGCAAACATTTACATGCGTGTTTTAAATACTGTTCCCTTTATTAATTGTTCTCTAAAACACTATGTATATTAGCAAATTTCTTTTGCATTCAAATATTTTCCTGTAATGCTTTCTCAGCTTATCAAAAACCCAGCAATTTCTATTCACTTGTCTAGACTATTTAAATACTATTTAGTATTTAAATACATCCTTTCTGCTTGTTCTTACAAACTGTTAAATTAATTTACACATTCATCCGTGCGAGTGCAAAACATTAAGTGCTATCGAGTAAAGACGCCTGACAGGTTCATTAAAGAACAAACATTCCCACTGTGTTTCCTTAAAATCCAACCTGGAAACCAAAAATAGCAAAAGCCAGCACAGATGTAAAAAATGTTTTTATTGATCCCACATGCAATTAAATAGCTGCAATTTTTCCTTTTGCACATCAGTGAATTCTCCTGTTTCCACAAGCCTTTTTCGATATAGATCTGACGATATCTGATATATACAGGGCCATGTATCAAGTATGTGTGCGCTGATGCAGCTGCGTGAAGAAAAATGCTAATTTGTTTCAATCCGAAACGCAACATTTTTGTAATGTACTTCTGGAGTTGTACTGTTTTTTGAAGTGAAACTTCTTTAGTGGCACCTAGTCAATTTTGATGGAACAAAACTCCTTCACAGAGACGAAAATGTGAAACGGAAATGACGTCACGCTCCTAACGGCCGCCGCTCCCCCCACACGCCCGCTGTCACATGCGGTGGCGATAGCCGCCGACGCCGCTCCTAACGGCCGCCGTTCCCCCCACATGCCCACTGACATATGCCGCGCATGCGCAGTAGTGAAGGCGCCGCTGACGGACGCCATGCATGCGCAGAAGCGGCTGGCAGCGGCGCTGTTCCCCCCACACGCCCGCTGATAAGCCGTGCATGCGCAGTAGTGATGGCGCCGCTGACGGATGCCATGCATGCGCAGAAGCGGCGCCGTTCCCCCCACATGCCCGCTGACATATGCCGCGCATGCGCAGTAGGATAATGTAGGATCTCTAAGGTTGTCTTGCTGTGATAGACAGATGATATATACAAGTATTTTTCACACACACAGACACACACATATTCACACACACACACTCACACACACACACACACGTTGCTGACAACACACAAAGAAGTTTCACTTACTATGCGTGTGCACAGCACACACAGTTATTAAATTTTTTAATGAAAAAGACCAACACCTCCTTAAAGACGGAGAAAACCGATGCAGAAAATAGTCATGAAAATCAACGCCACCCGCACATTTATAAACTGACCTAGGCCGATATGCAAATGTGACTCCTCCCACTCGCACATTCCGTTGCAGGCGCAGACATACCCGAAAGTGGTGCAGCTCAGATTGAGAGACACTGCCCACAGGTATGCTTCAGTGCAACAAAACTTTCACCTACATTTTGCCTTAAGCCCACATCTTTCACACCTTAAAGCAGAAATCCCCATAGGTTATAGTGTATGGGAACATCAATGTTGTTTTAGTAAATCAAAAACAAAAATATTGCACACAAATGCGGCTTCTAATGGGAGATATTCACCGCTAGAGGTGGCTACGAGGTTTCTACACAGAACTGGTTTGCAGGCTCTTCTGAGTAAAGTGGTTAAAGGAACTCTCCTGCCAGCATTTTAAACTGATTTCTTGGCATAATTGGGACGGGGAGATCCTACAGAGCTGAACCGTGCCATCGTCAGCTGTGACGACCCCCATTCCCAGTGAAAGCACCGGTGCTCACCTATTGGTCAAATCCCACTTTTTTCTAGGCAAAGCTTCAGCATTCATCTGGATCCAGAGTATAAGCAATGGCGGGAGGTGGACAAATGTAAAGTCTGTTCCTGAAGCAGTTATTCCAATGAGGACACTACACGAAACATTTTTACTCCGGTGTAAAATAGCGCCAGTTTCTCAGATTGAAAATACTGGAGAGTTGCAGCAAATAATCTCGTGCAATTTATTCAGCGGCATAAAACGGGACTAAATTTTCCCCCAATGGGACTCAAAGTGTTTCACAATTAAAGTACAGCACGCGATGTTACAGATACATCATTATAAATTTACCTTCCATTCTTAGCGAACGTAAAATGTGATCAGTGGTGCGGGTATCGGCACAATTATTCCCTTACCTGAAGAACTTACAATCTAATGCCCGATGCACACAGAGCGGTCATTTATCCCTAAACGGCTCTCCCCCCTCCTCCTTTTACATGAGTTATTTCGCCACTTCTTCACCTTACCTTGTTCTCAAGTTAGTAGAAAGCTACAATCCCCCCCCCCCCCCCCCGCACCCCTAAAAAATTTCTTTTTTTTTTTTCAACCAAATTTTTTATTAAGTGCTTGGTACAGGCATACAAAAATCTAACAACACAATGTCATATAATTCAGCATCCACAGCACTTCGTTTTATAACTGACTGAAACAACTAGACAGACAGGGGAGACACACTGACTCACAACTCCACAAGACAGGACAACAAACGTGAAGGAGGGGGTGGGGGGGATTGCAGTCTTGGATTTCTTCAGTTCGGCTTCTTTCCATGTGGCCCTTTGTTTTAGGGATCAGTTTCTTTTTGTGACCTCTGACCATTACTTCGATCGGTTCTAGCCCATGTCCACCCTACCTGTCTCTGGTTTGCCTAACGTCAGTACCAGCCCATCCAAGGAGAATGCATTTCGAGCTATCCTAGCAATATATTGGAGGCATCTACCCCAGGTATATCTAATTGGGCTAGCCATGGAGCCCATGTTTTTAGAAAATTTGTGCCAGTGTCGTTGACCAGACTCGTCAACTGCTCCATCCGGCAAACGTACTAAATTCTATTCCGAATTTTTGGGATATTGGGTAAATCAGGTTGCTTCCACAATGCTGCGATTTCGCACCGCAGGGCCGTGGCAAAATGTGCGATTAATTTGTGCTCTGATCTGTTTAGGCCCTTGGTGCGCCTACCCAGCAGAAACAACCAAGGGTCCAAAGGGACCGCGTGACCGAGTACATTCTGCAGCCAGTTTCTAATATCTTCCCAGATCGGAGCCACCTTGGCGCAACCCCACAGCATGTGCAACAAGTCTGCCTGCTCCCCACATTGTTTCGGGCACAAGGGGGGGGGGGGTAATCTTTGACAAACTTAGCCAATCTTTTCGGGGTAAGATACCATCTCATTAGGACCTTGTATGCATTCTCCTTTAATGTGGTGCAGATGGAGCTTTTTGCCGCCGCCATCACTATTGTGTCCCAGTCCTCGTCTTCTAAAGTCTCCCCTAAGTCCTCCTCCCACCTGACCCTGTAACTCAGTTTGTTGTCACCGTCTTTTGCAGGACAAACCACTTCTCTATATATGCCAGAGATAAGTCCCTTGGTATCTGTCCCTCTTGAACAGAGCTGCTCGAAATTTGTTCGCCTATGGCGTTTTGGAAATTTAGTGTAGAACGCTCGAATCTGGAGGTACCTAAAGAGTTCTAAATTTGGTCATTCTCTTTCAGATTTAATTTGCTCGAAGGTTTTTATTGAAATTCTGCCCTCCATATGTAGAAGCCTCGTGAGGCCCTTTAGTTTCCAGATTGCTATGTCCTTACTCTGCAGGCCGGGAGCGAAATCAGGGTTACCCAAGAACGGGGTCATTAAGGAGTGCTGCCTTGCAAGGGCATATTTATATCTGCTGCCCTCCCAGACTGCCAACGAGCTGCTTAGTGCGGAAAGCGGTTCACTAATGGTTCTGAACACCTGTTTTGGTAACCAAATTAAGTCCTGCAGCTCAACCACAGCGCAGCATTCTTTCTCCAGTTCCACCCATCGCCGAAGGCTAGGGTGCATGTGCCACTGAGTAATTTGGGATAATTGGGCCGCTCTGAAATATGAGAACAAGCAAGGTACCCCCAACCCCCCTCTGGTCGTGGGCCTAACTAACGTACTTGATTTTATGCGTGGAGTTTTATTACCCCAGACGAATTTCACCATAGAGGACTGCAGACGGAGGATGTCGTCCTTAGCCACTTGTACCGGAAGGGTTTGGAACAAAAAAATGTTCTTGATGGAAGCTCCAGTGTCATGCTATTTGCAGCACGCTGTGCTAATCAGACCAGAACTGCGGAGACTCCTACGTGCCGTAATAAAGACACCAGAGAACCGCGTGCAGAACAGAAAGTGGAAGAAAAACAGGCTTTTCTCTTCATTCTATTTCTCGATTTGCAGAAATAAATGACGGTACATCTGCAAAAGTGTCTTTATATGTGCTGTTGAATCAAAGGAACTTCTGCCTATCAAGGTATGATGGAGGTGCAATCCAGTGAAGTACTCAGTCATGCCTGTGTGTGTGTTGTTTCATCATTTAAGTTATGTTTAATAGCTTTGCTGCTACTGAATATAAGATCGATCAGTCATAAGACTGGGTTTTTACCCCACTCACCAGCTTTAGTATTCGAGACTTTTCAGTTCTCATACAGTATATGCCAAGATCCCACAGCCAGTCACAAACAACGCACACTCAATGTTAAATGGTCACACTGCTGCATATCCAGCAATGTGGTATATATCATTCAATGCAGAAAATGTGACCAAGGATGCTTCATCAGTGAAACCACCTCAGGACCTGCTTCAACCCTTTAAACCAGAAGGATCTACACAGACACACAATAACACACCATGAAGGAAGATATCGCACATACACACAATAACACACCATAAAGGAAGATATTGCACAGACACACAATAACACACAATAAAGGAAGATATTGCCCAGACACACAATAGCACACCATAAAGACGGAAGAGATTGCACAGAAACACAATAACACACCATGAAGGAAGATATTGCACAGAAACACAATAACACACCATGAAGGAAAATATTGCACAGACACACAATAACACACCATGAAGGAAGATATTGCACAAACACAATAACACACCATAAAGGAAGATATTGCACATACACAATAACACACCATAAAGGAAGATATTGCCCAGACACACAATAACACACCATGAAGGAAGATATTGCACAGAAACACAATAACACACCATGAAGGAAAATATTGCACAGACACACAATAACACACCATGAAGGAAGATATTGCACAAACACAATAACACACCATAAAGGAAGATATTGCACATACACAATAACACACCATAAAGGAAGATATTGCCCAGACACACAATAACACACCATAAAGACGGAAGATATTTCACTTCAGTGGGACACCACTTCTCACAGCCAGATCATCCCATCTTACTATATATTTCTGAAAGCGTCATATGTGTCCTTGTCTGTATGTGTCTCCCTGTGTCCCTAGCGGCAATCCCATTGGACCTTGGCCTGAGGCGGAGTGACGGGCCAAAGGAGACACGGAGACACAGACACACACACCCTGTCCCCCCGCCCCCGTCCCCCCCATCAAGTGCGCCGCCCTGCACCGGCTCCCGGACGGAGGGGAAGCGCGGCCCTCCTGCCGCCAACTTCAGGCTCCTCCCCCCTTGCTCTCAACCGGCTCCCGGAAAGACAGAGGGGAAGCGAGGTGCTACCTCACCGCCGCACCCTTACCTCTCCGCAACATGCCCACCACGTGCGCCGCCACCCTGCACCGGCTCCCGGATGGAGGGTAAGTGCGGCCTTCCTACCCCAGCCGCCAACGCTAACTCACCGGCGCTACCTTCCCGGCCGCTGGGGGGCCAAGCAGCCTCCTCGGATCTGCGGCAGTCCCACTCTCCACCACCTCTCACTGTGTGTGTGTGTGTGTGTGTGTGTGTGTGTGTGTGTGTGTGTGTGTGTGTGTGTGTGTGTGTGTGTGTGTGTGTGTGTGTGTGTGTGTGTGTGTGGAGAGGGACATTTTACTCCTGCCAACAATTTGTGCCTCACTTTCACCCCTACCCCTGCCCTTCACCCCCCCTACCCCTGCCCTTCACC